>NC_135863.1:23094328-23209328 GCF_031162955.1 Sander vitreus
GGAAAATGCTAAATTCGGACATAGGCCTTATTCGGAATATCCAAATGGAAAATGCTGTTTACATGACCGGATTCGAATTCGGAATATTGTCATATTCTGAATAAGAGTGGAATATTAGTATGCATGTAAACGTACTCGCTGTTAGTGAGCATTTGGCAGACATGTACATATTATCATATATCATTACAGTTCTATTATCACCCACCTCTAACAGATGGAAGCTGGCCTTTCTCTGTCCCGGGGAGCTCGCCTTACCCACACCCTCCAGTCTCCGTGGGAGATAGCAAGCCAGTGGGTGGGCCCGAGAGAGGTGTACCCTGAGGAGACCCCAGAGCTGGCTGCTGTGCTCTCGTCCCTCAGCACTGCCAGGATAGAACGGGCAGATGTGGGCTATAAGGGCACGCAGCTCAAAGCCCTGCTGGTGCTGGACGGGGGACAGAAAGTGGTCTTCAAACCCAAGAGGTCAGATTTGTGAATAATGGGAGTACCGATTCCGATTTGATTCAATTCAGGGGCTTGCGACCGATAAGAGATAAAACCATAAGCCCCTTTAACACAATCGGTTACATTTATATACATTTACAAAAATCAACTAAAATATGATTTGACAATTTCATTACCAAGCTCTTCCAGACTTTTAAATTAAAACCAATCTACTCTTTTGAATAAAATGAATGAATATAAAGTGGGAATTTAAAAATAAAGGCGCACCTTAAAGATGGCGATATGTATCGATATTTTCTAGAGGTGTGACGAGATCTCGTCCTGCGATAAAACTTTACGATATTTCTCGTTGAGCTTAAAAGTTCTCGCGATATCAGTACACAATAAAATAAAAAATAGTGTTAAAATCTCGTCTTGTCTCATGCTCGTGAACCCAATCTCGTGTCTCGTCACACCCCTAATATTTTCACTTTGTATCGATAATATTGGATCGTTACATCGATATATCAATCCAGATCGATGTATCGTTACACCCCTAATATATTGTGCTTAAGAGTAACTCAGCTTTCTTATTTGTGTCCTGTCTACCCTTCCGTAGATATAGCAGAGACTACGTGGTCGAAGGCGAGCCATACGCAGGCTATGACAGACACAATGCAGAGGTGGCTGCTTTTCACCTGGACAGGTGTGTAAACATCATTATTGGAGAGTCTGAAATCCATCCTCTCTAATCTGTTATTGGAGCAGAGCTCCTGTGTGATAATGTTCTGGTATGGTGTCGTGTTGCTCCGTCCTCTCTGCAGGATCCTTGGGTTCAGGAGAGCACCTCTAGTGGTCGGGAGATACGTCAACGTGCGAACAGAGGTTAAACCTGTGGCCACAGACCAGCTGCTTAGTACCTTCCTAATGCAGGGTGAGTATCGGTCCACTCTTTTGTCTTTTCTCACACTTCTTTTCTAACTTTCTAGTAAGGTGTATTTTCGGACATCCCAGAATGAGAGTGTGGTCTTATTGTATGAATCAATTGCCTTTCTTTTGACTCATCTGAACACTTTCTTCCTAATTCTGTCCATCACTCTCCCGCTATGTCACACTCACTGTTCCGGTCTTTTTGTTTCGGGCTTTCTCTGTCAGCACACTAGACAAGGATATACTCTGCCAAGTCCTGTTTGGTGAGGGTGTGGCATCCGACAGTTAATACAGTATAATCCAAAAAGACGGTAGTATTAAAACCATAGAGTTCTTTTTCAGGCCTCTGCAGATTTAAAGAGATATTAATACTCTTCTTGCATTTTTTCATTATCATAGAGCAAAGATACATGAATGAAAATGTATTGCAAACTAATTACAGTAGGGCTGAACCCGAATATTTGACTTTTCGGATTTCAGTGTTTGTATTCGATTTTCTTTTTAACAATTCTGTCGAATGACAGAATCCTTAAAATGAATGCCTTTAAAGCTCTGGTAGGCACTTCATTTTCGGTGTTGTTGGGCAAAAAATCCATAATAATCTTTCAGCATATTGTAATCGAAAAAAAATTATGTATCCATGATGAATTAAATTAGTAGTTAGTGCAGTTGAAGTTATTTCATATCATTGTTCTTGGTATGCAGTTAGTATTAAATTTTTATTTTTTTATTTTTTTTTTTTCCCCAACCTGGACCTTATTTTCCTATGTTTTTCGTCTAAGTGACTGATGGGAACAACAATCTTTGACATTGGTCCAGTATTAGGCAAGACCGCTGCAGTCGGCAGCGGCGAAACAAGCTGTCCAGCTTGTATTTACCTTCACGAAAGTGCTCGTTTTGCCACTGACAGCGGCGGGGGGGAAGCGTGGGTTAATATGTGGATTAATACTGGGATGTCTACACAACTGTGTGAGTCGATTGACTTCAAAAAGTTCGCCACTTTACTCGAACCAAAGTTCAAAACACCTGTTCATGTCTTCTTTAGTCTGTTGGCTATTTAGGTTTTTTTCCTGGAACACGTCACTTACACATTTTGCACTTACTGCTGCATCTTGTGTAGATTGTTTACATATCTGTGCTCATCATCATATGTACATTGTTTGTACTGGTGTTATTGTTGAATACATTGTGAATACATATTTCTAAAATTGTATGATGTTTTTGTTGACACACAACACAATACTTTTTCTGACCTTTTTGAATCCCCTGACAAATAACCCATATTACAAAAAAGACTAAAACTAATAAAAACTAAACTAAAGCTAAGCATTTGCAAAAAATCTAAACTAAACTAGCAAACCCGCTTTAAAAACTAATTAAAACTAAACTGAATTTGAAAACAAAAAGTCAAAACGAAATAAAAATAAAAACTAATGAAAAATGCAAAACTATAATAACCTTGGTATAGAGCCAACATATTTTCACATGTAAATCTGTGAACTATGTGTATATTTCAAAACTAGAGTCGTGATGGTTGGAAAAGTGGAAAGACGACCCCATAGTTTTATTTTGTTTCTGTCGACTTTGAATGGAGTGTATTTTACGATGCTAAAATTACTATTTATTTACATGAAGTCTGGTGGGTTCGCGGATGTTTTTATGTTTAAAATAAGGATCTTACTCTTTAACAGAAAGGTTGATCTCCTTAGAAATCCTTTCCATAATGTTGTCAGACACTTAGAATATTAATCTGAGCCTGTCAGTGGCAAAACGAGCACTTTTGTGAAGGTAAATACAAGCTGGACAAGCGATCTTGCCTAATACTGGACCAAAGAGTCCAGTATTAGGCAAGGTCTAGGTTGAAAAAAAACGGTAGTTACCCTTGAAGTGACGAGGTTACATAAACATGCGTAATGGATTTGGAGTGGTTGGCTTTGTTAGTTTGGCAGGTGTTACCTGAAAAACCAGATCTCTGTGTACTCAACAAGTGTCACAGATGAATGTAGTGATAATAAAAAAAATGAGGTATCTTTTAGCCACTGTCAAAGGTAAATGTGGCCACTGCTCATCTCTGTTTCTGTTGGTGGGACTGATTCACCAGCTGTTCAAGCCACTGACATGTTTTAAGTAGGGCTGTCAAAATAATACTAATTAATCTGCGTTATTTTTTTTAACGCGTTATTTAAAAAAAAAAAAAAAATAACGCAGATTAATCCATTCCATATTGACGTTTGACCCGGAGCCGTTCTAGCCACCATTGGACTGTAAAATGAAGGAGGGAGACGAGAATGTTCTGCCTGGATCATTAATTGGAACATTTACTTGTAAAAAATCTTCTTCCTGCCAACCCTGGCTACCGAAATCTGGTGCCACTGATATGTCTGCACTTCTCTCTGATGCTCTGAAACACAAACGATGCTGCACATAACGCTAGTTAACACTATACTCGACAGCAGCTAACGTTAGCCTACCGCTAGCTAGTAGCTGGATTAAACACAGTTACAATGCTGACAGCTAACGCTAAACGGTGTAAAGTGTGACTGTGTTTTACTGTAGAGGATTCAACACCGGGATGTAACAATCTGCAGCTGCCGTCGGAGAAACAACACAGACGGTGCGTTCAATGAAACTGGTAAACTACAGCCTCCTGGTGCATTTGAAGTTATTGTAAATGTCCTTGTCCCATCTGGTGGTTGTTTTTGTCGTTCAACAGCGATTTACTAGTGAAATAAGTTATTGTTATACATTATTATTATTAAATCATTTAATTTTGACCATATGGCCTTAGCAATAAACAAGCCGTTTAGTAGAGTATCGCTCTGGTTTATTGGACAGACCTCGCTGTCAAAAGTTTCCATGTTGCTAATGTGAATCAAACCTTTTTAAGGCTGCATTGACAAACAGGAACCGTGTCCACATGTAGACATTCCCTCATAAATGATCATTATCTTCACTCAACTCCTATGAGAGTCTCACTAACATTCAAAGTTCAAAACGTTTGGCGGCATGTTGTAGGTAAGCAGTGAGCTCAGACCCTGACACAAGTAGCGATGACTGGCAACCCTTCTGTTTGCTCATCTTGCTTATAATCACGTTTATGGGTTCAGCTGCGATGTGAGTAATGTCTACTTTCTGTCTATCAAATGAACGAACAACATCAAACAGGCTCCTTGCCAAGTCATTTATTTCATAGCAAGAAAATAAGATGCATTTTGGATAAATAAATTGGATTTTGTTAGAGTTTATGCAAGTGACAGAAGAGCCTCCAAATGGTAAAATACTGTTTTAATACCATCGGAATTCTTTCTATTTCTTGACTCTTTTCACTCCATTATTGACTTTTTCTCTCAAAGATTTCAGCAGACGGCTTCCTCCTGTACCTGCATACAGTGCCACGTTTTCATGTGAACTGTTTATTTCTCTCTCTCTCTCGCTATCTCTCTATCTCTATCTATCTATCTCTCTATCTATCTATCTATCTATCTCTCTCTCTCGCTCTCTCTCTCTCTCTCTCACCAGGTAATAATACATGTTTTTATGGAAAGTGTTATTACTGTCGGGAGAGCGAGCCAGCGTGTGCAGAGGGAGAGATCATGGAGGGCTCGTTAACCCTTTGGCTGCCGGACGTCTGGCCTTTGCAGAAACACAGACACCCCTGGGGACGCACATACAGAGAGGGGAAACTGGCCAGGTGGGTGTCCAAGAACTAGTTTCAGTCAGGGAAAATCCTCTGACGTCGCTGTTGTTGTTGTTATTGACATTTTCTTTTCGAAGGAAATGGAAAGGTCTGCAGTTCAAAAGAGACTGACCTGTACTTGTAGTATAGTTTAAAACACCTATTTGGGAAATTTGAATACCACTCAGGGTCTTTTCCCTTAGTTTTGGAGAGGGTTTATGCACAAATGATATACACATATCATACACTGTGTGTCATATGCAGATGATACACATAATCTGCATATTAGTGACCTCATCGTGCTTAGTGGTTGTGTCGGTTACAGTCAGGGAGAGATCACTTAAAGCCATATAAATGAATTAGCCAAATAATCACAAACTCAATACAGAGTCATTGTATAGCCCAGTGTTTCTCAAATGGGGGTACGTGTACCCCTAGGGGTACTTTGAAGGGCTGCAGGGGGTACGTGAGATATTTAACAAAATGTTTAATAGTCACAAGACTTTTTTTTTTTTTTCCTACCAAAAATGTGACATTTGTGTCGCCTTCTTCGGACCTATTCTTGCCTTCCTTCCTTCCTTCTACTGTCCTACTTTTTACAAGTTTCTCGCTTTTTTCGAAGTTATGTCACTGTTTTTGAAGTTTTTGATACTATTTTCGGCCTATTCTTGCCTTAATTCCTTCCTACCATATTTCTTCCAAGGTTTTGTCTGTTTTACAGTTTTTGTCTTCTTTTCTCATTAGCATTTAAATGTTTTTTCAGTAACAAGGCTGTTGTTTAGTAAATCTATCGCTGACAGCGCTGTACTGTTCCTCTTTATATAGACTTTATATAGACTTTTTTTCTACCAAAAATGATTAGCGCTGGTCAGGGGTTACTTGGCTTAAAGACACAATTCAAAAGCGGTACATTATTGAAAAAAAGTTTGAGAACCACTGGTATAGCCTATTTTAAAATACAAATTAAATAAAAAAAGGGAGACAACTTTACTGAATTAGATTGAATAGAAAAACCTTCAACAAACAATTTGAAGAGATGCTGAGAGAAAAGTTTCAGTGCAATAGAGTCAATGTAACCATACCAACCAACCATCTCACTACAACTGGACTCTCACTCTGCAGCGAGCAGCGTCCTCCTGTCTGGTCCACATCTACTGACTCCCTGCACACAGCGGAGAGCGAAAGACCTCGCGCTGCTGGCGCGCAGAACGAGCAGATTAAGCATTGTACTTGAGTTCAGACTGAACTGGAGCTGTTCTTTCAAGTACAAGAAGTAATTACAAATAATAAAAACGGGCCCAAAAACTCTAAACGTTACCAGTTATGTTTTATTCCAGAGTATTTTGATAGAGCTACACTGAGCCAAAAGAGCAGGTTCCTGTGCGACCTTCTTTTCCCAACGAAACTGTGCTGTCATAACATAGTGATTACTCAGCTCCTGGGCTCCTCTGGTTCTGAACACAGTAGTTTAACTTTCTCTCTAACGCTGTGTGTGTGTGTGTGTTTTTTTTTTTTCCAGGTGGGAGTACGATGAGAGTTACTGCGAGGCGGTGAAGAAGATGCCTCCCTATGATGCAGGGCCGAGGCTGCTGGACGTCATCGACACGGCCATATTTGATTATCTGATTGGGAACGCTGACCGGCATCACTATGAGAGTTTCCAGGACGACGGCGGCGCCAGCATGCTCATCCTGCTCGACAACGCAAAGAGGCGAGTGATAACGTGGAGGATTTTAACAATCAAAAAAAGAAGAAGATGAATAAACACAATGATGAATAAATCAATAAATGAACAAAAACTAGTAGAAGTAAAAAGACAAAAGCCTAAAATTGTCATTTTCAACTATTTTCCAACACACCTTCTGAAGTTTTTCCATGTAATGGGAGGTCTAAATTGTTATGACATGAATTGGGTTCTCCTTACATAAACTTATTTTTGCTTACAGTAAATCAGCTAACTTTGCAGAATATTCACTTCATTGAGGAATTCACTGAGTCTACTTTATATCTGACTCATGATGAGCAGCTACTTCCATGAAGTGAGGATAGCGAGCCTTTAATCCCTCTTTGAAGTTATTTTGTTTGTGATGATCTGAACCAGCAGTGGAAAATGTTTGCATTTTTCAAGAATTAATCATAGATGGCCGGAAGAGGTTAAGTTTGGTATTCAAAGAACCCTTTGACCCCACACATAGTGTTTGAGTCATTTCCTAACTGACATTCCTGCCTGTCAGTTTCACATTATACGAGCATCAGGGCTGGACAGTAAACAGGAAACTGACCAAAACCAACATTGCCAGTCTCCCACCGACGTAATCTAAGCTACATCTGTGTGTTCATGAAGTGAATTACTTCAGACAGGCTGTTGTCTTCCGCTGTAATGCATCTAAAAGTAAATCAAAAAATCACATCTGACCCAAAGTAACAGCTGATTGTGTCCTTTGCGTTAGTTTATGCCAAACAGAGGAGCTCCCAGGCAAACTGCTATTTAACAAACACAATTCTCTGTCGATTTAGGCAACAGAAAGACAAACTCTCTCTTCTGGTTGACTTTGGTGAGTGGAGCGTGTCATAGACTCATTTGAAAGTGTGTTCTGGAGTGCATTATGCAGTCCTCTACAGTGCCTTGGCCAGTCGAGTGTGGCTAATGCATTTCGATGGCTTCTCCTAACCGCAGTGCAGACAGGCCCCTGGCTTCAGTTGCCTTACTTAAGTTTGTATTTGTAGTTGTTTTTTTTTTTAATATATATATATATATATATATATATGTTTTTATTGGGTTACAGCTTTGGGAACGCCGCTCTGGATGAGCGAAGTATCCTCGCACCACTCTATCAGTGCTGCATGTGAGTACTCAGGAAATCAAATCTCAATTCTTGATTTTTACTTACTTTTTACAGTGACATCTGTTTTCCCTTTCTCCGTCAGGGTTCGTGTGTCCACATGGAACAGGTTAAACCTACTGAGGGGTGGAGCTTTGAGTTCAGCGATGCGGCAGGCCCTGGCATTCGACCCCATCCACCCGGTCCTGGCTGAGCCACAACTCGCAGCCCTGGACCGGCGTCTGTCTGGAATCATAGCAACTGTCAAGCAGTGTATGGAGGCACAGGGCCCCGATAACGCTCTAATAGAGGACCGAATAAACCTCCCACACCCCTAGAAGTAAGGGACAGGAGAAAACGGTGCAACAGGAACAGCCAGGACTTTACCCCACACGTCTGGAGAAGAGGAGAGGGCCCTGGTGTGAAAGTGATGCAGAGTGAGTAAATGGATCGCCAGGGTGGAACAGAGACTGTGTATTTCTTCCACCCTGGTCCGTTTTTAATTTTTTTTATTTGTCACTCTGATAAGACTGACGTGGTCCTCTTAAAGGAATCGCTGGATTCAAATTGGTGTCACCTTCTACTATATAAACTTTTTCTCAGGACTGTTGTACACTATAGGACGGTATCAGCTGTAAGAAGCCCTCCCTCCCTCTACTACTCCTGCCTTGTGCCAAACGCTCCCTCCCAGTCCAGCTATTCCCTTCTCGACTAAGCAGGAAGATGTAGACACTCGGAGGAGCCGGAGGGAAGGTGAAAATGAGCCACCAACGTCTCGATGAAAGACAAAGCTGTTCGAAGCTTACAGTCAAAGACATTGAAAAGTAGATTCCTGTTGAATTAACAGGAAATGTAATCCATTTTAGAACTAAAAAATGTTTTTTTTTTTTTTTTTCTCCAAATGAAATTGAACTTTTACTGGAAGGAAAAGAGAATTAACTCAGCCCTTCCTCCATCATTGTGTACATATTTAACTAAGTAGTGACATAGAATCATGAGACGAAAGAATATACATTTGTGGATTATAATATTAAATAAAATTAAGTGTGCGTGTGTGTGTGTGTGTGTGTGTGTGTGTGTGTGTGTGTGTGTGTGTGTGTGTTTGCAAGGGTGGGTGTGTGAATGGAAAAGTGCCATATTGTGCCATAAATAAGAAAAGCTACTGACATAACAGGCTTGAAGGGAAGCAGAGGGTGGGGTGTGAATTCATCTTCATCATTAAACTATGATCTATTTAATTGTGGTTCTCTCTCAGACTTCCCTTTTTCCATGTGTTCACCACTGAAAAGATTGTTTTCATCAAATAGTGTCTCGCTGTCTGATTTCTGGCCGCAACTTTGATTAGAGGTTGGTATCATTTATGCCATTTGGAGATTTAAACAAATAGAAGCGCTGAAGACCCAATGCTAATGCAGTTTGCACATCGATACAAAATAAAATCCATGTTATTTTGTATCGGGACACAGACTTTGATGATTGAAGTGGGGTGGTGTTTCTCACTTGTGGTTTGCACGCCTGTGAATAAGTCAGCAACATCCAGCTGTCTTCAGTTCTGATCTTCTAATGTACAGACTTTAAGAGCAGATGACTAAGTAAACTGAACTGTGAGAAGGTACAGCATGTCTGAAAAAGGTATTCTGATATACAACTGTTCACCTGAAGCAAATTAGTTACAAAATGCAAAGGTTAAAAAACCTTTGCATTTTTGTTTCACATTGTTTGCACCCTGTTGGGTTTATAAAAAGGATGTGTGTGGGCTGATGATTAGTCAGATAACTTTTTTTTTTTTTTTTTTTTCCACAAACTCAATCTTTCCTTTTCCTTTTTTTTTTTTTCTCTCTGTCTACCAGCTGAAATTGAAACACCCAGCCTTTCCCTCTGAATCTAATAACTCAGTATTCCTTGAATCAATATTTGAGGCCTGTGAAGTGTTGTTACAGTACTTTTGCTGATGGATTTCCCCTATTTCAGCTTTTGCTTCTGTTACAGATCACCGTCCACCACAGGAGTGCATCCTTATCACTTGACATTTACTTCATCTTTGTTTACCCCAACAGTGGTGGTATCATGACTACAATGTGTTTACTCTTATTTTCTGATTTAAGTGAGCTTTGTTGTTTTTTTGCTTCAACCACAGAAGGGAAACTTAACTGTGAAACCATGTGGCAGCCTCCCCCCCCCCTTTCCCACAGGCAGATGTTCTCTCAGCTGCCTGCTTGTCTTGCAGTCACATCCAGCCCTAAGCTCGTTGTTTGTGTGTGCAACAAGCCAGATGATGTAGGACACCTGTTTCGTTTAGACTAAGCAGGTGTTTTACTTGCTACACCTACCAAAACATTGAAACGTTGACGAAAACCACAGTTTGTTATCATGTTGGGATATGTCTGGGCATGATCGCGGAGTTTCCTGATATCTTCATATTGTGTTAACACTCAGAACTAACTATTGTTTTGGTCTGCAGGCCTATCTGCCGTCATGCCATACAACATTTAGCCTTCATCATTTGACTTTTTTCCCCTCCTTTTGATCTCTGAATATTTTTGTTGCTACTTTTGTTAGATACATTTGTGTGCCCCTAGGTGATGGGAAGCAGCAAACGCAGTACTTTTAACTCTATACTACGTACCACAGACACTAGATTTCCCTCTAGGATAAGATGGTATTATAGATACCATCTGGGATGGACAAAGTACCACTAAGCAACATAATGTAATTGTAAACTCACCACTAAATGACAGACACAACACCTATTACAGGAACATGTGTAGGAGACGGATAAAGTCTGATATGATGAATGTTGACTCACTACCACAAAAACACCAACACCAAAGCACTTTTCCTCTTCGGTCCCCCTACAGGTTGGAAGAGGAATTGTCCATTACCGTTATCATTCGAACTACAGATCCGCTACCCGATCTGGCAAACTTGCATAGTGCGGTTATAGCAGATAGAGGGGCTGCAAAGCGAATGCAGAAGTGCCGTTCACCCTGTTAGGAGTTGATGAACCACTGAAACGATTTTGGAAACATTATTTTAAGGTACAAAAGAATCTTTGGTGTTGCTTTAAAGTGAGACAAAGAGACAAATGGCTCCAAATAAAACAGCTACTACACTATAATCAGCTATCACACTAATATGGCCGGACAGAAATCACCAGATTTGTTGTAAAGAAAACAAAACTCCTTTCACTCAGCCTGACACATTATAAGGATGTATTGCAATATGCTGTTTTTTAAAGGGGAATTAACTACACTGATGAACCAGCAATACACTGATGCACCAGCAATACACTGATGCAAGGCTGGGTCAAGGTACAGCAGTGTGTTTAGTCATGCACTACAGACAGAAATGTAGAGGGCCTGTGTCAAATCTTATTTTAATAATTTCCTTTCTTGACGAGAACTCTCAGCAAGAAAAGGAATAAGGGTCCATCCATCTTCATCCGCTTATCCGGGGTCGGGTCGCGGAGGTAGCAGCTCCAGCAGGGGACCCCAAACTTCCCTTTCCCGGGCCACATTAACCAGCTCCGACTGGGGGATCCCGAGGCGTTCCCAGGCCAGGTTAGAGATATAATCCCTCCACCTAGTCCTGGGTCTCCCCCGAGGCCTCCTCCCAGCTGCCTGGAACACCTCCCTAGGGAGGCGCCCAGGGGGCATCCTTACCAGATGCCCGAACCACCTCAACTGGCTCCTTTCGACACAAAGGAGCAGCGGCTCTACTCCGAGCTCCTCACGGATAACTGAGCTTCTCACCCTATCTCTAAGGGAGACGCCAGCTACCCTCCTGAGGAAACCCATTTCGGCCGCTTGTACCCTGGATCTTGTTCTTTCGGTCATGACCCAGCCTTCATGACCATAGGTGAGGGTAGGAACAAAAACTGACCGGTAGATTGAGAGCTTTGCCTTCTGGCTCAGCTCTCTTTTCGTCTAACGGTGCGATAAATTGAATGTAATACCGCACCTGCTGTGCCGATTCTCCGACCAATCTCCCGCTCCATTGTCCCCTCACTCGCGAACAAGACCCCCAAGGTACTTGAACTCCTTCACTTGGGGTAAGGATTCATTCCCTACCTGGAGAAGGCACTCCATCGGTTTCCTGCTGAGAACCATGGCCTCCGATTTAGAGGTGCTGATCCTCATCCCAGCCGCTTCACACTCGGCTGCGAACCGATCCAGTGAGTGCTGAAGGTCACAGGCCGATGATGCCATCAGGACCACATCATCTGCAAAAAGCAGCGATGAGATCCCCAGTCCACCGAACTGCAACCCCTCTCCACCCCGACTACGCCTCGATATCCTGTCCATAAATACTACAAACAGGATTGGTGACAAAGCGCAGCCCTGGCGGAGGCCAACTCTCACCTGAAACAAGTCTGACTTACTGCCGAGAACCCGGACACAGCTCTCGCTTTGGTCGTACAGAGATTGGATGGCCCTGAGAAGGGACCCCCTCACCCCGTACTCCCGCAGCACCTCCCACAGTATCTCCCGGGGCACCCGGTCATACGCCTTCTCCAGATCCACAAAACACATGTAGACTGGTTGGGTATACTCCCAGGCTCCCTCCAGGATCCTTGCGAGAGTAAAGATCTGGTCCGCTGTTCCACGACCAGGACGGAATCCGCATTGTTCCTCTTCAACCTGAGATTCGACTATCGACCGAACCCTCCTTTCCAGCACCTTGGAGTAGACTTTACCGGGGAGGCTGAGAAGTGTGATACCCCTGTAATTGGCACACACCCTCTGGTCCCCCTTTTTAAAAAGGGGAACCACCACCCCGGTCTGCCACTCCTTAGGCACCGTCCCAGACTTCCACGCAATGTTGAAGAGGCGTGTCAACCAAGACAATCCCTCCACCCCCAGAGCTTTAAGCATTTCTGGACGGATCTCATCAATTCCTGGGGCTTTGCCACTGTGGAGTTGTTTAACTACCTTAGCAACCTCCACCAGGGAAATTGATGCCAATCCCCCCTCATCCTCCAGCTCTGCCTCTACCATAGAGGGCATATTAGTCGGATTTAGGAGTTCCTCAAAGTGCTCCTTCCACCGCCCTATTACCTTCTCAGTTGAGGTCAACAGCGTCCCATCCTTACTGTACACAGCTTGGATGGTTCGCCGCTTCCCCCTCCTGAGGTGGCGAACGGTTTTCCAGAAGTACCTTGGTGCCGACCGAAAGTCCTTCTCCATGTCTTCTCCGAACTTCTCCCACACACGCTGCTTTGCCTCTTTCACGGCAGAGGCTGCAGCCCTTCGGGCCCTTCGGTACCTTGCAACTGCCTCCGGAGTCGTCTGGGATAACATATCCCGGAAAGACTCCTTCAGTCGGACGGCTTCCCTGACCACCGGTGTCCACCACGGTGTTCGTGGGTTACCGCCCCTTGAGGCACCTAAGACCCTAAGACCACAGCTCCTCACCGCAGCTTCAGCAATGGAAACTTTGAACATTGTCCACTCGGGTTCAAAGCCCCCAGCCTCCACAGGGATGCACGAAAAGCTCCGCCGGAGGTGTGAGTTGAAAGTCTGTCGGACAGGGACCTCCTCCAGACGTTCCCAATTTACCCGCACTACCCGTTTGCGCTTACCAGGTCTGTCCAGAGTCTTCCCCCACCCCCTGACCCAACTCACCACCAGATGGTGATCGGTTGACAGCTCCGCCCCTCTCTTCACCCGAGTGTCCAAAACATATGGCCTCAGATCAGATGAAACGATTATAAAATCGATCATTGACCTTTGGCCTAGGGTGCTCTGGTACCAAGTACACTTATGAGCATCCCTATGTTCGAACATGGTGTTCGTTATAGACAATCCATGACTAGCACAGAAGTCCAACAACAAACAACCACTGGTTTAGATCAGGGAGGCCGTTCCTCCCAATCACGCCTCTCTATGTGTCTCCATCATTACCCACGTGCGCGTTGAAGTCCCCCAGCAGAACTATGGAGTCCCCGACTGGAGCCCCATGCAGGACTCCACTCAAGGTCTCCAAGAAGGCCGAATACTCCGAGCTCTTGTTTGGTGCATATGCACAAACAACAGTCAGAGTTTTCCCCCCCACAACCCGCAGGCGTAGGGAGGCGACCCTCTCGTCCACCGGGTTAAACTCCAACGTAGCGGCGCTCAGCCGGGGGCTTGTGAGTATCCCCACACCCGCCCGGCGCCTCACACCCTGGGCAACTCCGGAGAAGAAAAGAGTCCAACCCCTATCCAGGAGTATGGTTCCAGAACCAAGACTGTGCGTAGAGGTAAGCCCCACCAGATCTAACCGGTAGCGCTCCACCTCCCGCACAAGTTCCGGCTCCTTCCCCCACAGAGAGGTGACATTCCACGTCCCCAGAGCCAGCCTCTGCTGCCCGTGTCTGGTCCGTCAAGGCCCCTGACCTTCACTGCCACCCATGTGGCAGCGCACCCGACCCCAGCGGTTCCTCCCACAGGTGGTGGGCCCATGGGATGGAGAGATGTCCGCCACGTAGCTTTTTCGGGCTGTGCCCGGCCAGGCTCCGTGGCAAACCCGGCCACCAGACGCTCGCTGACGAGCCCTCCATCTGGGCCTGGCTCCAGACGGGGGCCCCGGGCTTCCTCCAGGCAGGGTCACTTCATCCCTTCCTCGATTTTTCATAGGATTTTTTAACCATTCTTTCTCTGGCCCCTCACCTGAGACCACTTTGCCTTGGGAGACCCTACCAGGAGCACAAAGCTCCAGACAACACAGCCCTCAGGTTCATAGGGACACACAAACCTCTCCACCACGATAAGGTGATGGTTCCCCTAGGAATAAGGGTATTTCCCAAAATGTTAAAATATACCTTAAAGTGCCCATATTATGAAAAAAAAAGAAAACACTTTTTCTGGGATTTGGGGTGTTATTTTGTGTCTCTGGTGCTTCCACACGCATACAGACTTGGAGAAAAAAAACATCCACGCTGTTTTGAGTGAGATACGGGTTTCTGAATGTGTCCTGCCTTCAGTCTCCGGGTGAGCTGTTTGCGGTTTTCTACGTCACTAGCCGAAACGCCCGGGCTAACCGCTAGCAGTTAGCCCCCTCGTTCTCAATGGCAAAACACTGCTACAACACACACAAGTTCACCATAATCTACAAAAGAACTACTTACATGTCCCTGTTCTGCAGGTATTCCACGCAAAGTTAGAAGTGCGCCCTCGTTTAGAAGAAGTCTCCTGGCTAATCCTGCCTTGTACTGACTGAAGCTGAAGAAACCGCTAGCTAGCTGATGTGATCCTTACCTAGCTACTGCACATGGGCGAATCCCAACAAAGATGGTACAGAAGTGTGATGCCTCACTCTGTAGCTAAAACAGAGACCTGACACAGGGTGAAAAGAGGAGCTGCAGCAATGTGCAGTACAACAAAATGGTGTTTTTTGAAATTAAACCATGTAAACCTATTCTGATACAATCTCAAAATACAATTATGAACCTGAAAATGAGCATAATACGGGCGCTTTAATATAAATTTAAGTTATAAAAGAACGTATAACTTGGGGAACAAAGGGGAAGGCTGTGGTATTAAGGACAAATCCGGCGCAAAATGAACCTAGGGGTTAATAACACATGGGTACCGAGTTGACCTTTCTCTGGGATTTGTTTTCATGCTAATCAAATGTGACCAGTTTTATCACAAACCGCTAATTAGCTTATAACGCTAGTCGTCGGGGCAAGGGTAAAGTAAAAAGAAATCGCTATTTCTATACCACTAACAAGGCTGAAAATAGCACCACACTTCCACGGTAGCATAATGAGGGTCCCTACATGTAAACCGAAGCATTGAGAACTTTGTAAGTGTACAGGCAGTTCATTAAAAAGATAGTTTAGAAAGACAGTACCGTTCACGTATACAGGCAACTATCTTTTTAATAAACTGTCTGTACACTTACAACATTAGCAGTTTGCGATAAAACTGGTCACATTCGATTAGCATGAAAACATATCCAAGAGAACAGTCGACTCGGTACACGTGTTATTAACACCTAGGTTCATTTTGCGCTGGATTTGTCCTTTTAAGGGGCCCAAACTCATATGTGGCCCAGGCCCCTGTAGCAGGATACTCCAGCACTGCACTTATGTGCAATTTGTTCAGTTTCGTTGTACTTTTTGATTTACATTCCTAACACAGGATGGTGCCCTATATCATAAATTGCATTGTTCTTTGCTTACACAGTTATTAGGCCTATACATTGGAAACAAAGAACGTTAAAAGTTCATTTAGGTTAACATAACATAAAAATGCATTGTAAGCTGATAGAAGTAGCCTCTGCTAAACTTTAACAAAGTTATGTTCAGACATTCACTTTTTTCTTTGGTTTCCTAGAAACAAGTTGTGGCTCAACTTCATCGACGGGTTCACGTCCCTCCCTACACCCCCCTGATGAATATTATGGGAACATGACAGTGATTGAAGCGAACATGATGTGGGTGTTTGTGTGCCAGGCAGCATCACTGCGAGTCGCCGTGCAGCAGAGCGCACCGTCAGCCAATCAACTCCCGGTGCGCTGGTTTCATTCCTGCCTCTCTTTCACACTTTCTGTGTGCGCGCGCGTAGCTTTTATGTGTGTGTGTGTGCGCGCGCACGGGCGCGCTGCAACCCCCCCACCCACACACATACACAAACGCACTGGCAAAAAAATAAAGAGTAGATCACGAGCGGTTTCTTTCCAGTCACTCCCCTCCTTTCACCATACCCACTCGCTTTTTAAAAGCAAAGTTCAACTCCTGTAGGACGCTCAGAGCAATGATGGACCGGAGAAGGATGGATGCTGACGGAGGCCGCGTGCTCCGCCGGGGCAGGCGCACGAGCAAGCTAGCGGTGGTCGTCGCCGTGCAGAACGTGCTGGTGACTGCGTGCCTCGCGGTCACGCTTTACGTTTGCTGGGACGCTCAGGTGAGTAGTAAGCTGTGAGTAGATGGTAGAGGAGCTGATGTGCACACTGTTGATTTGTCATGTGAACATATAAAAACCATTACTATGCGCAAAATGAATGAAAAACGCTTTAATGTAAAGGCTTTATGTGTATATTCATGTAAAATACTATCAATGATGCTGAACCAGTGTACATGTATTTCAAGTAAAAACATTTTAACAAGTTGATCTCAAAATGTGATCATTTAATAGATACATCCAGACCACTTCATCTGATTGTACACAAAAAAATAATTTGAACTTACTATTAAACCTTATTAAGCCAAACATATTGAGTGTCCTAAAACCATTGCTTTAATAATCATAAGTGGATTCTAAGTACCAGACACAAATGTTTTTTTTTTTTTTTCCCCAGACCATCTTTATCAGACGTGTCTGGCCTTTTTTTTTGGTACATAGTTTGGAACCTTCCCCCGCTCTGTGGCTTTTTTTCATTCATACCATGTGTGATGGAATGTCTGTGTTGTGCATGCTATCACAATAGGCTGCAGATGCAAATGTAATTTTAAAATGAGACCACAAAGAACGTCATGCCTTTTGGCTGCATTTTGAAATTCAAAAACACCACATTACTGTGTTAAAATTCAAAATGACCAATTGATAAGGACTGGAAGTTTATTATAAGGGCTGTTGCTTCTTGTACCTGTTCTTCTCTTGAGAGCAGCTATTCTACTTCACTATGGTAGACTTTTGAATAAGTATTCAGCTTAACTTATTTTGGTATTATAGGCTTACAGAGTTACATTCAGTTGGTAGATATTACATTTTAAGTTTGCATTGAACCTCTTTCTCTGTGAGAGAGCTTTCTCATTAAAAAATATGGTCATTTGTTAAGGGAGCATCACTTAATTGGAGATGGACTGATTGGTGCAGTACAGTGAGCTCATATTCAAATAGGATGCGACATTTGATAATCAAACCGTCCTAAAAAGAGTTCCTTTTACTGTGGGTTTTCAGTCTTAATCTTAACTCTACAGTCATATTAAATTCAAACGTTTTCTTACGTCTGGTAGAGCAGAGCTACACAAATGCCACTAGAGACAACAGGAATGGGTGTGCCAAGGGCCTCCAGATATTCTATGACCTGGATGACTGATAATCTGCATGGACATATCACCACGGTTACTGTTTAAAGATCATTTTAATGACTAACATGTGTTCCACATTTAGGCTTTGGTGTTTATCGCTGCGATGCTACTCTCACTACAGTTATTAATCATCCCACTGTGAGACTTTCCCTAGTTTCTGTCAGCCTGCCTATTTTCACACCACACCACCTAACCACCGTATAAAACAAACAAGTGCTTTGTGCTTCCCAGAGTCGACCAGAGACACCAGCAGAGCAGGCTTCTGAAGACAATGTGCACATACAGTTTTTTCCCATTCCACGTGAGAAAAATTCCTTTATTTCCTGATCTTTGTCTTTTTATCTTTTCGTTTGGCACGCATACTTTCTTTTCTTTACTTTTTTTTTAAGTTTCTCAACAAGCTAAACAAGGTTTTGACCTTTTCATTTTCTATCAATCCCTCTTTCACCCTTCAGTCATCCCAGAAAATGAGACTCTGCAGTTTGATCAAGTGAAAAGCAGCACTATGATGAGTCTGCGCGACAACAAGAAAGAGATCAACATCAACTGCACTGGACCCTATGTTTTGTATGTGGAAGTGTGTTACCGGAAACCGGACGCAAAGGAGGCCAGTGGGACCCTGCAGCTGAAGGTGGTGGGAAGAGAAAGTCCTGTCAGCTCTATCCCCCTGAATGCTTCACGTGAGGTCTGCAGGGGGCTCCAAAGTATAGCCTTCCTCAGGAGAAAGGCGAAGGCCTATCTGTACTGGAACTCAACAAAAGGGTTCAAGATTAACAATGCGACTGTGGGCCTGAACTATCTGCTGGGGACCCGGTGTGAATACTGATGAGGGCGGATGAACGCTCCCCTGAAGAAAAAGACATGAAGATCAGAGCCGACTGAAACGAGGACGGGAACTCAATATCATGTTCACCTGCCGCTGTGAGAACACACTCCCTAAGCAGGACTCTCACTGATGGCATGACTTGTGGTGTGCTAATACCTCGACCAAGGGACCTAATGCTACTGGCAGTTTGACTGTCAGCAAGAAATCTCAACAACTTGTGCATGGTGCTGGGCGAGAGTAAATCATATGATTTTGGTGGTGGCAGAGATTTGAAATTCTCATGTCGTAGAAATAAAATAGCTAAAATAACTAAACCTAGTAAAAGAGCTACCCCTCAATAAGCATCCCCGTTTTTTTGTGCACAAGTCCAAAATTTGGCTGCTGTTCTTGAACCATTTCCATTAGCGCTGCACTATTACTTTGCTCGTCAATTATTTTATTAACTTGATTAATCAATTAATCGTTTGGATTGTAAAGCAACAGATAATAGTGAAAAATGCTCATCGCCATTCCCTCAAGCCCAAGGTGACATGTTCAAGTTGCTTTTTATGTCGGAACAATAGTTCAAAACCCAAAGATACTCAGTTGACTATAATTAGACAGCATATCATCACATTTACACACTGTTTTAATTTAATTATATTTGCATTTTTAACTGTATTTTTGCTTGTTTTAACTGTAAGGTGTCCTTGAGTGCTATGAAAGGTGCCCATAAATAAAATTTATTATTATTATTATTTAGAAGAAAGCTGGAACCATCAAATGTTTGGTGTTTTTGTTTGACAAATGCTCATGCATCAATTATCAAAATCGTTGCTAATACTTCTGATTACAGTCATGATCCCTGTCTCTCTTTTAAAAGGTCTGAGCAATACTAAATCACCTTTACACAGGGCACCTTTTAAATAAAAAAAATGAAATCTATTTTGTAAGCACACCTGCGACAAAATGAGCAACTGAAGTTAAGAAGCGGTTTGCACTCCCTAGGTGCCTTCTAGTTTGTTTGTATATATATATATATATATATATATATATATATATATAAACCATAATTTCACTTTATGTGTGTAGTACCTATTGAATGTATTTGGTATTGGTGCATTTATTCTCATGTGAAGCTCCAATCTGAGTCGCATAAACCTTCTGTGTGCTGTGTGGCTACCAACATTGAAACAGTGTTTAACTCGCTTGGATTACCGGACTGGTGGAGTTCACCACTACACTGACATGTTCACCAACAATGTTTAAAATTAAAATAAAAATCTTAATGGAAGTTTTCAGTTGTATCTCGATAGAGTAGAGCCGGTGCTCCTGGAGGGTTAAACACATGTCAGACAGGTTTGATGCTGCAATTGCACTGACACACAGACAGCTCAGGGTAGAGACCAGAGAGGAGGAGGGAAGAGGACGTTTACTTTTTAGATTGTATCTGCACGCACAATGCTCTTTGAAATGTTTTTGACATGTTTGTGTGTGTTTTTTTTAATTATGCTTATAGTTATAAAGCAAGAACCGAGTGCTGAGTGTTCCTTGTATATACTGTATTAGTGAAGCTATGATATTTTCAATGAAAAGCCATGTTGTAATAATGATGAATAACACTTTTTAAGTATACTGTAAGGCACATTGTACTGTACTCTTGTCAAACCATAATCAGGTTTACCATCTGATCCAAACTTAAACAATGTCATGTTTAGTTCTGATCTCTACTATATCCTAAGTAAAATATTTTTGTCGGAGATTATGTGTTTAAAAAGAGGAACGTTTTCATTTTTCAGAAACCCAATGAAAGATAAATATCAGTGATGGTTTAAATGGTTTTAGTGGCTATCACAGTTTCATATGAATGTGAAATGATGATGTGATATAAGAGTACCAGTGTATAATGAATCCAGGTGATATACTGCTACCTCATGTTGGCTTTGGCACTGATCACCTGTTGGAATGAAACTAATAAAAATGAGTTTTCATTTGTCAATAAGCTTCTCTTCTTTGTTTTCTCCATCCTCTCTCTCTCTCTCTCTCTCTCTCTCTCTCTCTCTCTCTCTCTCTCAATTTTTCAATTTCAGTTTGCTTTATTGGCATGACAAAATCAATATATCTGTGTTGCCAAAGTATAAGAACAAATATACATATAAACAACAGGGAGTAAATACATCTGATATAATAATACTAAGTAAACAGGATAATTATGATATAATTGCAGATAATAAACAAATTCTGTGCATTTCCCTCAAAGGGTACGTTGAAACAATAATATAAAAAAAAAGAATAATAAAAATGATAAATACATTTCTCTACTTATTTTGCCTTATATTGTGGCAGGAAAAGACATATTTAGCTGCTAGCCATGCTGTGTTTTTATCTTCCCCTAATAAAAAAAGGAAGCTTTTTATCCTCAGTGTAGATAGTGAAGCCTGGTATATGTTTTTCAAATTTTTGGAAATATTTGGTTCTTAAGTTTTCATATTTGGGACATGTACATAAGAAATGAAATTCTGTTTCGAGGTCCTGGTGGCAGTGTGTACAGACACGTTCCTCTCTTGAAAAATTCTTTTGGATTTTTTGTTTTGAGATATTCGGCCAATTGGATATCTCTGTTCAGAGGAGTTTGTGTTGTATGTTATTTTCATTTCGCCATTGTTCTGTATATTTGTCTTTTAATTTAGTTTCTCTCTCTCTCTCTCTCTCTCTCTCTCTCTCTCTGCCTATCTGTCTGCAGTGAGAGTCAGCAGTTTCATCATCATTACCTGGTACGTAACCAAAAGTGAAAGTAACCAGAAGAAGAAGCCCTCTCACGTCACACAATGACATGACATCAGTCCCTTTGTACACTTCCACAATTGCAGGGCTTAGGAGTTTAAGGCTCCATTTTCACACTCACTTCCAGGTGTATCTTTTTCAAAGAATGGTATTGTTTGTGTTTGAAGATTGGAATCTAGCTTGGCTTTATTTGGATTGGCTCTTGTCATTTCTAATAATAGAACAACAGTAATATTTCGAGTGAAAGCATGTTTAGGCAGATCAGGCTTTTCAGGATGTGGGTGGAAAATCCCTCTGACTTTAGGAAAGTGTTGCACAGTTTAACATCCATTTTGGTATCAGGAACCATGAGGGGTTTATTTTTGACAAGAGCGTACATGTAAGCAAATTACGAAAGAGCTATCTTTAACACCCACACGTACAGGTGTGCACAGACACGTTTTCAGTGTAACTATAAAATTAAACCAGTTAAGATTGCATCAAATGCTTTGGGTTATGACAATAATTGTTAAAACGTTTGCAAAAAACATACCCTCAATAACCAACTTTAATGTTGATAGTACAATTAATGTAGTCAATCAGAGCTAAAATTAGACACTTATAGTATGTTGTTTTTGGACAGGACTGTGTCACACCTTGCATACTTCATGTGAACAATAGGCTATGTGTTGTTCTCCTGATGACTGAAGAAAAAATATAGTTGCAGGTTTACAACAGGTACAACAGGAACAAGCAGGTGGTATGTTGTTTCTCAAAAACAGATTTTTCCATTGGGCCACATCCCAATCCATTATGTCTTCATGTTATGTCAGTAAACAGACATGAATCACAGATCAAATGCTTTAAAGAAATCAGCAGGATGGATTGGAAAACAAAATTACATGTGACTTAATATGACCTGTAATGTGTTTGGTAAACACACACACATATATATATATATTCTATATATATATATATATATATATATATATATATATATATATATATATATATTCTTCTTTTAAGACAATCATAATGACATGCATGAGTCCAAACACGACAAATCCATTAGCAAGTGAGAGACAGAATATTTTCTTTACACGCCAAACTAGAGCCTAACATCAGCACATCTGACAGTCTCAATGAGAAGCATTAACAACTGCAGGCCTTCTGTAGTATACGGTGTTTCTGCTATAACGCTGCACGTGTTATTTACCGAAGTTTAACACGCAGCCATTCAGCCATGATGATCCAACATCATAAACTCCCCCCTTAACGGTTAACCCTTGACATATCCCCTCTAGTGATCCATTTACTTTTCATCCAAATGTCCATTTGTGACTACCTGCAAAACTAACATTTCCATCAGCTAGCTACTTCTGTGTTTAGTGCTCATCAAAAACAAAACAAAATACTAAAGTAATACTGTGAACCCAGTAAACATTATACATTCTTAGTGTTGCTGTATGTCAGCGTTGTCGTTGTAAGCATGCTGACATTAGCATTTAGCCCAAAGCACCACAGAGCCATTAAGTAGAAACTGGTGTGCAGCCACCAACCATCACAGGCAGCATGAAGCACATGAGGCAGCTAGATGAGCACAGCTTAGACTCAGAGAGAGAATGAGGAATGTCAAAAGTTTCCAATACATCAGCAGTGTAACTCATTATCCCTTTCAAACCTCCTTAAAAGCGTGTTGGTGGAACAGTGTACAGTAAAAAAGGCAGAACCATGAAGTGATGTCTCTTGAAGGGCAGCAAAGAGCATCTCGAGGCGAGTGAGGGTTCAGGGTAACTCCGTGTGGGTTTGAGCAATAACTCTACTGTGGTTTCAGGTTTACAGCAGTTTCAACTGTAACAGGTTTCTCTCCAGGTAGTGAAATGAAAGATGTTGACTGTATATTCTGTAGTTGCATGTAGAACCTCAAAGTGCATGGTGACTATTGGTGAGAGCACACGTCTCTGTTTCGACATCTGCATTACAGATGCTCGCTGTTGATTGTGGTTGGCTGTGGCCTGTTTATTGAGAATTGTATTCATTTAAAAAAGTCATCTTTATTTACATTATTTCCAAATGAATCAGTACTGCATTGATATTCTTTGTGCAATTAAAAAGATATTTTTAATGAGTGCACTTTAAATTTTTTATTAACTCTGTACAATTACCCAACAAATGGCCTCTAAATCATGGTGGCAGCTGCCTGGTTGTGCACTTTCCAGCAAATGAGAGTGGTGTGTATGAAATAATTCCTGTGCTCAGCATGTAAAATCATGCCTGCCATTTGGTTGAAATATTTAAGAAGCTGCAATTTAATTTCTTGATTCCTTCTTGATTGGAAATACTGCAGCTGTCCATGGAGAGATTTCTGTAAGTTAAGTCAACTGTTATGATTGGTATATATTAGGGCTGTCAAACGATACATCTTTTCTTAATTGCAATTAATCGCTGAATGTCTATAGTTAATCGCGATTAATCGCATGTTTTATCACATGATTAAAATTCTATTATTTTGCATTTCAGAACAGTTTTTAAGTACATATTAACAATGGAAAGCAATTTTTACCAGTGTATCTTGATTGGGAATCAAATGAATGCAAATAAAGTTACTTTATTAACTTGACTTTAAGATTTGTATTTGTTTATTTATTTACTGTAAACAAAAGAAAAATGTGTGAATCTGTCATTATTGCAGAATTCAGAACATGCCAACCGTAGTACGTCTTTAAGACCCGAGTCTTCTACGATGCTGACAGGTCTGCAGTTAGTTGCCACCTGTTTTGCGAGAGCACACAGGTCGGCAAATAGCACTCTCCAAAATAGTGCTTTGCCTGAGCTCGCTAGCATCAACCTGAGTCACGTTAACTGTACTACTATGCTTAGCTCCGTAGGTGGTAGCTCAAGCTTGACGTGCTTTTGTGATATTTTAATTCGGCTTTACACAACGTGCATATGGCTTTCGACTTGTCTACGAGCCGTCCGGGAGTTTTAGAAAATAAAAAGCTCCATTCAGAATTGTGTAGCTGCTGTCTTTCTCCATCATGCCTAAAGCCTGCAGCAGCAGGAGGTGTTATGAGGAAGTATGGCAGCTTGATGATAAGTTACGGTGCTGCAAAGGGTCAAAATAGTAGCCTAGCTAGAGTCAAGTGATTTTAGAACAGCTAAGGGGCGTTGTTAGGCATGACGCGAAGCCGAGTGAAGTGTAAAATAAATTAATAAATGCAAAATAATAGAATTTTAATCATGTGATAAAACATGCGATTAATGCGATTAAAAAAAATTAACGCGTTATGCTCGGCCCTTAATCACATCACGATTAATGCTTTAATGCTGACAGCCCTAGTATATATGTTTTAAACAAAATGTACTGTGCAGTTTTAGTCCAATGAAAATTACACTGATGCTTTAGCAGTAGCAAGTTGTTTTGTTTCCAAAAGCATTGCTCCAAATTTAAAATATCCTACTCTCAACATTAAGGTACACGTGAACAAAAAAACCAGCATCTGTGTAGTTAGACAGATTTTTTGATTAGGTGTCCACGCCTCGAGCTACAGAAGCAAGTTTGGTGATAAAAATGTTCCATAGTGCACCGCCTCTGTGATTCCATGGACAATAGGAAAAGGAACGTGTCTGTAATTGTCTGCCTTGATTTTAATGGCTCTCTGCCTGCCTGTTGGTCCAAAGAACTGTTAACTGGAGGTTTTGGAAACACATTTGTAATTGTTGTCATGCATGCCAAGCCCCACAATTTCACAGCCAAGCTACAATTATAATATATTAATTGAGGGGGACCTCTTAAAGAAATCTAGCTTGAAACCTGTAGTTCTTATTACTTAACTTCTTTTAGGTTCATTTATTTTCCAACAAAATGTTCCCCAGCTCACTGATTCAAAGTAGAAAAGTGCTTTCTCTTGAGGCTGATGTTCTGTAACATCCATCCACTGCAAAACTATAACTACAGACCAAGTTCTCACTCTGGAGACAATGAAACTGAACACACACCCAAGTGAGATAAGAAATACAAAGACCTGGACAGTGCAAAGAGACAGATAAGCTCTCAAACGTGTTGTCTGACCTGCCAGCAGATAGGACCGAAGCCAAGATGGATATAGAACAACAATGATGATGCAAGGGTGTTCTGCTCAGGAAGTGTGAAAGGGAAAATAACAGTGATGTAACAGCAGGCAGTTTCTCTTGTAGAGGAACTTGCACAGAGACTGAGAGAGAGAGAGAGAGAGAGAGAGATGTTGTTTAAAATGACACTTTCATGTTTCTTTGTCGACGGTGTTTCAGTCAGGCTTGCAGTGTTTTGCCACCCCTGCATTTGAGCGAAACAAGTTGCACAAATAGATAAAGTGTGCAGGTGAAAGCACCATGTGTACCTTGTGCTAGCCAAGTCTTATTGTAAAGACATTGTGCAGCTTCACTTGTGCTGCCATGTTGATAATTCGGCTGTATATAATGCACTTTACATACAATATCTTCCTGTGGAAATAATGAAAAAGCTGCAAATCATAACACACACCAGAGATGACAGTGCAGCAGCTTCATATGTTTATTCATGCTCGATTATTGCTCCGCTGTAACAGAAACCAAAAATACCTATCGGAGGAAATACAAGATCTCCCTTCAAGAGCAGAAATATCTCTGTGCCTGCCCATGCATGTGCAGCACAGGGGACATGGAAATTACAGAGTCATCATTTGGATGTGTGTGTGGAAATGATTGTAGCCATGTAAGGATTAATAATGAATGACCGATCCAGCTACCACTGGAGTGTACATGAATGGCAAGGGTGTCAAGCTGATAAAATCCTTTATGTGCCAAGACACTGACTGACAGGCGAAAACAGTTTAGGAGTTTCAATGCAGGTTTTAACAAATTCCTTATCATGGAACTTGACTTTCGTCTTCCATTCCAGTTTCACCACATATAAAAAAAATCAGATTAAGCAGAGACCAAAGAAAAAAAGAGAGGCAGGTGTAATTATTAAACCATTATGTTGTGTGGGTGTCGAGGGAATCCCTCAGCTCTTTATGGTTGCTTTTTATTGCGCAAGGGTGGGAGTTAACTGAACTTGGGATTCCCACTTTGTGTGTGGGAAGATAAGGACTATATTAGGAAGGGCAAAGAGTCAATCTCCACAAGTATCACAGTCTGCATTATGGAGAGACATCAAGCAGGACAGAAGGAGGCACTGGTGGAGGTCAAGGTGGACATGGACAATTTGGGAGCTATTCATCGACCCCGAGGCACATGTGCGGACAGCCGGGGTTGCTTCAAGTGTGTGATTACTTCGGCAACAGTGATGGGATTGGTCATTGTGGCTCTGTTGGTGGGTTTTATCCTGCACTCTGTCATGTTCATGCCATCATGCAACCAGGTGAGAAACCCCTCATAGTATTGATTATACAGCATCAATACTATCACTGATGTATCGTCTCTAACTATGCATGCATGTCTGTCTATAATCAATCTGTCTGTCTCTACAGAATGCCCGGCCATTGAATGATGCAGCAAAATACAACATAACCTGTAAACCTAAAAGTAAGAATCACTTATATTTTGATTGCTTCCAACATTCCTATTCAGATGTTCATTTCTCAGTGTGCTAATGGAAAATATTTCTCTGTAGAGAGTGATGAACAGGAAATGAAATATGAAATCTTCACTGTGAATAAAACGGCAACCTACATAATTTACGGAGAGATGAAGCACGTCACCAGCAAAGAGGTTACTCTCATTCATACCAGGAATGGTGAAGACCGCCCCATCCAAAAGATAACCAAGAGCCGGAATGTGACCTTCTTTTTAGATTGGGTCAAACTGGCCACTGGCAGCAGAATAAGCATTTCTACCTGCACAGAAGGCTCGTTCACTGTCTATAAACTCTGAGCAGGCTCAAATCAGACTGTCTGCATATGAGCAACACAAACTGCTGTCACGGTTCATGTTTATATGTGGCATGCTCCTGTATTACAGTAAGCTGTCAAAATATGTTGCTCTAGATGTTATGCAATTTCTCTGGACCCACATGTGTGCACTTATCAGAAGGTAGTTTCATAAAAGCGATGGCTGTGTTTGCTGTGGGAAAGAGTGGGTGTGGTGGCTCTTAGGTCTCAAGTCTCAAGTTTATTGTGGATGAGTGTTGACAGAGATGTGGTAGAAATGCCCATGTTTGTGACTGCTGTACTAAATTCAAGTAGAAAATCCCATAAGGTCAAGCTTCTCTTTTAATTTTAAATATATATATTGACAAGAAATTGCTACAAAGCCCACATATGTCTCATAACTTCAATAATCATAATGGGCTCTGTGTTCTTTACACCAGTTTAAGTGGTAATAGCACTTTCACAAGAAAAAGTTTCTTGTTAGTCATTTTCCTCTCTCTGATTGAGTACTTATACCTGCGAGAATGACTAACCGAATTTCCAACTCACTGTTTGCCATATTAAAGGTTGCAGTATTTGAAATATATATAAATCAAAAGTATATAAAACTCATGAAGTCTTCTGTCCACTTTGCCTTCTGTGAATGATGAAATTCTTGAGTGTGGCTGAAAGCTTGCTTTGTATTTAATGGAGTTGTGTTGTGAGTTCACTGGCAGGTGGATGGAAACACACAGTAGCCAGTGATTGTCATTCAAAGATTGGAATGCCGTTTTTATATCAGTTCTGTATTGTATTTTATCCACATAAACACCAACAGATTCAAACGCCTTCTGAAACAAATGTGTGATTTTGTTTGTCATATTTTGTAAAATAAATCGTCTTGACTTAAGGTTTGCAATGGTTGCGACTGTCATGTGGTTCTCCGTTTTCTAACAAATTGTTTATTGTTTTATTGGGGAGTTTAAAGGTTCACCTATTTTCAAGTGTATCTTATTACAATAACCACAATCCCATATGTGGATTGAAAGAGCTATCGGTTGCTGTACTTGTTCCTCCTGTCCATACTGGCTGCAAAATGACCCCCTCCTAAATCAATTCAACAAAATCCACAGTCATCATAATATGTCAAAATGCATATAAAGTTGATGTCAACCTGATTTGAGTCTTCGGCAGTCTGCGACAAATGAAGAGGGTATCTTTAAAAGTTACAGTCCTTAGTACAAAATTACCTCTTTGTGCTTTCAGAAAGGTCTTGATACTGTATGGTCATTCTTGAGGATGTAGTTCTTGGTGCTGTTGAACTGTATTCATTACAGAGAGATGTTGCTGTTATTTAGCCTACCTTCATAAATGTTGTGGACAAAATAATAGAAACATTTTTTATGATAATACATAGCCAAATACACAATTTTCAGCAAGGTTGTGTGAGCTTTTTGACTGTGTGGTCAAAATAAATTTTTTGATATTCTGAATATTGGGCATCAGAAATCAATCACTCACTCATTGTTTTTATTTGAACTGTTCTTTTCCTGTTATATGAGCGAGAGAGCATGGTTCACTAAGAAGAATGACCAACCATTTAGGAGACAGGGCCCCTCAAAGATGACCCGTATTGGACTCTCATGCAACATCTTTATTATGCAAAATAAATAAAACAGCAGCAACAGCCGACTTCTACAGTATATGTAGTATAAAGTGGGGAGGTCTAATTGAGTTTATGTACAAAAGTATATCCTTTCTATTATGTTTAAGTCAGGGTTTGTATCACCAGCTCACCAAGTGTTTGGGCGGAAAAGGAGATTAGATATTGTTGACTTAATGCAATGGAAAACTAATTTAATTTTATAAAATAAAATGAAAGTGGTAGTATGGTTAAATTCTTTAGATAAAGGGTTAGGATTGTGTTTTTATTTCCTCTTAATGCCCTGTTATGGTATTAGTTCTGTATATGGTATGATGTTGTAATGTCTATGAAGAAAGTCCTTTAAAAAGCCTGATAAGCTGTACGGGCATTGAAATTGCAATGATAATTCAGCTGAAAAGCTAACCTGCTCTCAGACAGTTACCTGTTTTGTCATGACACATTGTTACATACTGATTGTTTTTGTGAGCTGTACATCTCTCTTGATCAAAGAGGAAGTAAAAGTTATCACAATGATGCAATGTTTGAAGAACACCTCAAGTGTTCTGTCACAAGCATCTACCCATACACATTCAAGTAGCACTGCTTAATCCAACCAAAACGAAACACAATGGCAAAAATGTTTTTAATACACTCAAGGGACTTTTTTATCAGTATGATTAGTGCTACAGTATATTTTGTCTACCCAGGGTCAGACTGGGAATGAGAAATGGCCCTGGGGCAGGGCAATTACTAATAACAAGTAAACAAGTCAGTCACAGCTGCATCAACAAGTAGTTCTCATGCATGTTATGAGGTAGTAGTAGATAGAGAGAGAGAAAACAGACACATTCTACCCAGAAATTAAGTTATTTTTTATTTAAGCATTTACAGCAACGAATGATTTTACAAATGGAATTAAAATGATCTGTTTAATATTTTGTGTGAGTGCAGTTTCAACGATTCTTTTTTTTTTGGGTGGCAAGTGGGTCAGAAATCTTTTTATCCGAAATACATTTTTCCTTTCCCCAGTACAAATTGTTTCTTTTATTAGCGGTTTTGAAATAACAACAAAGACTAAAGTTAACTGTCCTGCCAAATCTTAATCTTTAAATAAATGAGCACACAAAACAATGTATGAGTACAGTAAATTGACAGAAAACAGATTTATTTTTCAAGTAAAATTAACAAACAGGCTACAAATTTATACTGCGCGTGCGTGTGTGCTTCTAGCGTCTATGGTTTTTTCCACAGACACTTTAGATGAAACCCATACAAAAAATGTCTTTGGTATTTTCTATATGTAGCTGCTGTTTCTAAATCATTTTTAGAAACACATAAGTGTTGGAAGGAAAAGTGTTGTGGTTGTGGACATTTCTGTTGCCTGTATTATGATTTCTGTATGTTTCCTGTTTTTGTATATTTATTCTGTATATTTCTGTTCCGTTGTGTGAATTTATTCTGTGTTGTGCATTCTGTTCTCTGTGTATATTTCTGTTTCCTGTTTTATTTTGATAGTCTGGTTTTCTGTCTTGTCTTGTCCAGTTTTACGTCCTCTGTTTTCCCGCCTTTGATGAGTACCCTGTCTCTCCTAATGTGTTTCACCTGCTGAGTCACCTGCCCCTTGTTACCTCATACCCAGTGTATTTAGCCCTTGTGTCGCCCTTGTCTCTTGTCATTGTTTTTGTTTTGTTTCCGTTTTTCGTCTGTTTGTGTCCTTGCCTAGTTAGTTTGTGCCTGTATCCTGTCTAGTGTGTTTTTTTTTGGAAACTTACCTGTGGTTTTTTGTTATCTTTTGCTCTGGGGACTTTTTGGATGTATCTCGTTGTCTTTGCCTCCCTCAGTTTTGGATTCCTTGTGTTTGCCTTTTTTGGATCCCTTTTTATTGGTTTTCTCCCGATTTTGTGTGTGAATAAATCCTCGAGTTCAACCCTTCTCCTGCCTGCCTGCCTCTCTCTCTGCGTTTGGGTCCACTATTCCCCGCTCAGCGTGACAGAACAATCTGACCAGGTATGGACCCAGCAGTGGTGAAATTTGAACAATTTTTTCACCCTTTGGACATTGATGGGGAGAAGTTGCTGGGAATGTTTCGGGGGTTATATAAAAATAACTCCATTTTTGCCAAACATTTCATGGAGGTTCGCTGGCAGGCGACTGCCAGGGAGTTTGGCCTTCCCTACTTCGAGCCTGTCAGTTCCCTAGAGCCTGAGCTGCCCAGTGTCCCCGAGCTGCCCAGCGTCCCCAGGCTCACCGGTGTCCCCGTGCCTCCTTGTGTCCCCGAACCTCCTGGTGTTCCCGAGCGTTCTGTGTGTCCAACTCCCTTGAATCCCGGCTGGCTAGCAGCCTCCCTTGAATCCTGGCTGTATTGCGCAACCTAAAGACACAAATATCTTCATACAGTAAAAAACACAGTTCAACACAGTATGATTTTTGGAATACTTACAAACAAGGTTATCTACAATTTCAATACCTTGGGTATAAAATAAATAAAACGGCAGCAACAGCCGACTTCTACAGTATATGTAGTATAAAGTGGGGAGGTCTAATTGAGTTTATGTACAAAAGTATATCCTTTCTATTATGTTTAAGTCAGGGTTTGTATCACCAGCTCACCAAGTTTTTGGGCTCCCTTGAATCCCGGCTGGCTAGCAGCCTCCCAGAATCCCAGCTGGCTAGCAGTTTCTCTGAATCCCGGCTGGCGTCCAGCCTCCCTGAACTGGCTATGACCATTCCCCCAGTGACCTTGCCGGTCAAAATAAAGCTCAAAGTGGGCGGCTCCCAGTGGCTCCAGCTGTGGCCCTTCTTAGCAGTGCCTGATGTCGGCTAATCCAAAAATGGGCAAAGAGGTAAAGTGTGGATGGAGCTGAGATGGGCTGAATGAAGCCTACAGTATACGCTCGCCTCCTTTTACGGCAGCCCCGCTGGCACTTAAAGTGGAACACCCTTAATTTTGCAGAACCCTGTATATAATTTAAACGAGTGAGTAATGAACCAGGCTGTAAACATGTTTAATTCTGCCATAAAGTTAGGCATTTTAACATGGGGGGGGGGTCGGTCAATGAGGATTGACTTCCTTTGAAACCAGCCTCAAGTGGCCACTCGATAAACTGCAGTGAGAGAGCGAGAGAGTGGCCCATCCGCACATATTGTGGCTGTTTACATACTTGAAAAGATGATGCTGTTCAGGCTGTGAGCAGTTCAAGCAAAGTTAACAGTAGGTAGGATTGCAAAGATCCAGGACTTAGCCAAAAAATTTGAACATCAACAACTTCTCAGTCCCTCAACACCTTTCCAAGTTAGTTTTATAAGTCATACCTACTGCACTGTTAAAGGAAAGGGGACTAAACACAACTGCTTGCACAGATGTGGACAGGAACCATAACCTAGGTACCATAAATAAGCAGCATTGGCCTCAGTTTCACAAACAGTCATAGAAGGTTGCTCAGCCAAGTTGATCTATCTCACCATCTCATGCAGCTGAGGATGTGAGACTAGGTCAGCTCAACAAGCAACTTTTAAGTTATTTTAAGCAGTGGGTTACACAGAAAGGAATCTGCTATACAAAATGTTGAATGGTTTCATATTGGTATGTGGATTGAACCAAGCTAGCCATCATGTTAATGGTTCTTCTTCTGAACACAATAAATTAAGCAGCATTTACCTCAGTTTCAGACAGTGGATCAGCACTCAGCAAAGACCTGAACAACTTGAACAGAATAGTCTTATGATGTTCTCTATTCTGTAAAACTTCACACACACTAAAAAGGACTGGACCCACTATTGGTTCTCCAATCACACCCAAGACAATGGGTTGTTTTGACCCAGTTATTTATATTATTTCCACTGGGTTATTCAGCCATACCAATTGTTATGGAAAAACTCAGGAGCAGCTTGACTTCTGGATACATGGTATACAAGGTTTGGGAAACTTCGGCTCGGCATGTCCTCAGCTTCAACGCTGGCCAGCCCACTCCTCTTCCCTCATCAGTTTAGATCTATAATGCATTTTTGGATCAAATGTGTAAGCTTTTTCCCATCAGCCAGGGGTTTGTTTCATTTCAACATCAAAGGAGTTAAAAAAACAAGCATGTGGAATATGAAACCGCCTCGCCATGTCATCCCCCGCCCCTCCTCTGTTAGCTGACATTTGCGGTAAAATTTGTGTGGTCATGTTTAAAAGGTGAAGGCATAACATCAGATTCAGTGAGTTTCAGCTAACTGTTCAGTTGTCCTGTCCCTAACTTTACTGTTTTGGTTCACTCTCACCGGTTTTTAGTCAAAAAGCTCTAGAAACCCACTGTACTCTACCTGCTCAGCACCAAACAGCAGACAGAAACACAGTTAGTAACTAGTTTTTCAAACATAGTGGAGCATTTTGCAGCTACAGAGACAGATGTTCCATTGGAAGTTGGAAGAGACCAAAAACAGAGTTAAAAGAGAGTGAATATTGGACTTAAATTCACCAGGTTGCTAGAAACACGACTACAAATGAATCCTAATGTTGCTCCGTATGTGCTGGATTTGTAAATATGCAAATGTGATGATATGTCATTGTTGTGTTCATAAATTGTTTCTTCCGCCAATTAGTGGAAAAAAAAAGATAAGTATACCACTTACTGCCAATATTCTTAAATAAAAGACAATTATTTTAGTGAACTACAGGTGTAATCTATAAACAATTGATATACAAACTAATATGGAATACTTTGATGTAAAACTCTTTGATTACTGACTTTGTAAACTTGTCAAACGTGGTAGAGTAAGAGAGAAGTGTCATTTATATTGCTGCTGCAGATGGTGATAAATATTAAAGAGAGAAACCCACTGAATAGGATTTAGAGTGGGAAACATTATAAAGCACAAACAATAATTGTAGTTTATGCCAGCTATTTTTTTTTTTTTTTGGCTAAACCATGGATCAAGTGTCTGTTGGGTGGCGCTTGACCTAAGAGTGTGGTTCCATTCTTCCAAACATTAAAGCCTAACCTCAACCCAGACCTTTGTGCTGCTGAACTTCACCATATTTTTTTTGCTGCAAGGGTGGCAAAGGCTAATTTTGGCACAGGCAAATGACCTATTAGAGACCTTAGAGAAAATTGCAGGTGAAAAAGAAAGCTAGACAGAGATGTGACAGAAACCACACACATGTGGACTCAAGATCAGAATCTGTCTTGAGTCTGGTCTCAAATACCACACTACTACTGTGATTAGCTTTTAAGTACATTTCCAAAAACTTATGGGTGGGGCCACAGCTGAGCTGACTTTGTATTTTTTACTTTGTCTTCTTCTCCAATTTTGTTAAATCCTGATGTATCAGATTACCTTTGCATTTCATAAGAGCGGATATGATGATTCATGAGTAGGACTAGACACTACTTGTGAAAAGTTGTGAGTGGAATCTTTCGCATCTATAACAGAAATAAACTCCTACTTTATAACACCTAATGGAATGGAATTTACTCCGTGATTGAGATACTCATGTTCTACCTAAAAGACCCCTTGTGTGGTTTAGACTACACCTCAGATGACATTTAAAGTTTTGCTGCATTCACACATTAACATCCAGTTCTTGTGAAGATCAACCTTAGACAAGAACATATAAGTAGGAGTAAGGACATTATTTTTTCTTTCATGTGTATTTGGGAAAGTCTGTGGTGTGCTACTATACGTCACAAAGCCATTTATTTTTCCATACCACGTGTCCATCAGGCTGCCCATCTGATCCCCCCCCCCCCCAAAATCATGCCTGTGACTGTGTGTTGCTGTACATGTAACGCTCACCTACAGTCCCTCCACCATCTTCCATTTCCTTTATTTTTGATCTACCGTGGAAGGTTGAAGTTGGAACACAATATGTCGGCTAATATCACTGGTCTGTCTTTCCGCTGTGACACCTAAACATCCCCTTCGTGACAGCAGATCTCTCACCACACAGGTCAGCTGACTTCCTGTGTAACTGCTTGGTGCCGAGGGCAGGTAAAATTGTCCATTTATACACTGTCGCTTCACCCACATATACACATCTTAGATCTCAGACAGAACAGGTAATGATGCATCTACATTTTATTACCTCACTATGAGGAGATATTCTTCATACCATTCACTGATACTTAAAACATCTGGGATCCTTGATTCAGTGTCACATGTTGGATAGAGTTTTCCCTGACTCTTTCCCTGACCCACACATTGCTTAGCCCTTCACCCACTCCCTGTTTGCAGGAATCCACACTTTTGTTGGCACCCACAATCTCTCAAAATCAGCATATTTGTTAATAATGCAAATGTATTGTACTGTACCACTAACTACACTAATACTGTACTGTCAGTGCTGGTGTACATATGTTCACTATTATGTTATATACCTGTGACAGATGTTAAGTGTTTAACATGGCTATTTATATCCGCAACCCAAAAGACTTTCTTGTTTTTATGTCCTCAGCTGGGTCACCACAGCTTCCTCAGGTGGCTTTACTTCCACTTGTTGCACACAAATGCTGCCATTCTGCAGCATTTGATCTCCGAGCCACTTCACATAAAGGCCCCAAAGATGTAGACACACACTCACAGCAGTAACAAAAATCTGTGCAGGAGCTCACCCCATCAGTCAAGTGCTAACAGCCCTTGAAATGGCACACAGCAACACCTGAGCAATTTTTCACAAATCAATTCAAGGGTAGTCTCGCATTGCCAGACCTATCTCCACAGCGCTGTGACAGCGATCACAACCGTTCTGGGCGGCACTAAGCCCCGCTGGATATCAGGCTTTCTCCCAGCAATGTACATGTGTTGAGCCAGACTAATTCAAGGGCCACTTCAATGGCCTTTCCTGGCAACATTCGTCTGAGCCAGAAGTTCAGCCTGACCCCCTACAAAAACATGTCTTTGAATATCTTGTGGCTAGTCCAAAACTGGTGCAGCCCTTAAACAAATCTTTCCTCATTCTTAAACTGATGAAAAAGTCTCATAGAATAGAGCCTTAATGGGATATGGAAACATCTTTAATTGATTGATCGTGTTATCACTGCTGCACAACCAATTGCCCCTCTGGGGACAGATACAGTTCTACTTGACTTCTGCTGTCGGCAGAAAAAGCATGAAACATGGCCAATACTATTCAATTGTATTTATAGTATCAAATCATAACGAGTTATCTCAAGTCACTTTACAGATAGAGTAGGTCTAGACCACACTATAATTTATAAAGACTATAATTTAATAATTCCCCCAAGAGCAAGCATTTAGTGGCGAGGAAAAACTTCCTTTTAGGCAGAAACCTCGGACAGACCCAGGCTCTTGGTGCGCGGTTTTTCTTTTTTCGACATTTCAAAAGTTCACTTAAAATTTGCTTGACAATGGAATGGAAACATGGCTATAGTTACCTTCTACTTAAAGGAGAATTCCGGCCAATTTTTACGTTAATCTTGATTGCTGTAAATATGCGAGTACAGTCGAAAAAAAAAAAAGAGCCGAATCGGTTTGGTCAACGCGGAGTAGCTGCAGCTACGTCTACGAGCTTCCACTTAGCTGAAAACGGCAGTTGTCGGGGCAAGTTTTAGAGTGCCTTTGTGCCTCTTAACAGACACAGAATGCAATTTAAAATGTCTGTGCAACATGAACAGGGCCCTTACGTGACAACAAGATGTGTTTTCAACTCAGACATTGTTTAAATTCACTTACCCTGTCTCTATCCTGTTGGTAGCTAGCTCGCCCTGTTATTATTTTTTTTTTTATATATATATCCCCGTTGTTTCTGCTCTGAATTCTGAATCGAACTTACTTAATCTTACTTGTTATTAAAAAAGGGCGCTGTCTTCAAACCACATATGCTCATACAGTGTATATGGTGAAAATATAACAGATTAACTGTGTCCCCCCCGTCTGCATATACGACTAACTAGCACCATATCATCAGCATAGTTATACAAGTGGCAGGTTTAATTCATAACTTTCAAACAAATTTCATTAAAAGGGAAAGCAAAACAGAGAGAGCACACAGACTTGGAGTGCTCTTGTATTCAGGATGTGTGTCAGGGTTAAAACCACTGCACCTCCCTCTCTGTGGTGCGTCTGTGAGGAACTCTTCTAATCCACTGTATTTTGAAGCTATTACACAACCCCTCGCCTCATATTATGAAGCTTTTAAACACCTAAATGTGCGGGGGGAAAAAAAATCTGTAAACGAGAACACAAACCTTCAACATGGCTCCTCCAGTTAAAGGCGTTGTCCAAGTGAATGCCAAGGTACTTGTAAGAGCAGACCTGTTTGAGTGGTTCATCATGTATGACCACTGGACTATGATCTCCACTGACCTAGAGTCTACTACCATCGCCTCAGTTTTTCTCTTTTATTTAAAATAAAAATGGCTGGCATCACACCACTGCACAAAACTCTCTATTTTAGTGAAATCATCTGGAAAGAGGTAGGCATGCTGGTCCGTTTTTACTTGGGAAATTTGGAAGACTATAGATGAAAGTGTATATTACATTACTCACTGTGATTGTGCTACAGTGGAAGAGCTGGCTCAAATGTCAAATCAGGTACGTGCAAATTTCAGTAACTTCATCAGGACTTAGTAGTCCAGTAATAGGCTTGTCATGCATATCGTCTGTTTCAACTATAGTAGTGAATGTCTAAATATTTTCTTGCTGGGGCACATGCTTCTTAAAATAATCACTCTACTGTATCCATGTTGTTGATCTGAGGTGATTCTTGCAGGAAAGCAAAACAGATGAGAGCACATAGCCTTGGGGTGCTCTTGTATTCAGGATGTGTGTCAGGGCTAAAACCAGTATATTTCCGCATATTAAAAGCAATTAAGGTCATCAGCAAAAGACACACCTTTATTCAGTGGGAACCCACAACCCCTCTTCTCGTATTTTGAAGCTATTACACAACCCCTCGCCTCATACACAATCCCTCGCCTCATACACAATCCCTCGCCTGATAAGGGGTAATTCTGATAATTCAGCATCTCAAGTTTAGGGAATGTGGCATTCATTTTTTTTTAAGACATAATAGATTGTTATTTTACAGAAAAGCAAATGATATGGTCGGGGGGAGTCCTGCGGGCTCTGCAGGCACTTCATCCCACCTCCTAACTCTCTGTAAAGTTTCACTTTTTATGAAAATATAGAAAATTCAATTTACAAATGCTTTTTGATGTTTACAGTCAAAGAAAGTACCTTAGGTTGGTTTAGCTTGATACCATGTATAAGTTTGTTTGTCAAAGTCTAAATTGAAAGGAGGGATTTTACAAGAACTCTTTGTGATGCTGTCCAGTTTGGACTCGCGTCTCAATTTAGAATCACCATTTAGTTGATTTACTGTCAAAGACAAACAACAGCAGCATGTGACGTTTGGGAAGGAATGGCTGCTTCCTGTCAGATTAATTATATGGGTCAGAGAAACTGCTTTCAGAACAGTTTCCAAATCGTGCCGTAGTACAACTGGTGGCATCATTGATGCAGGTGACATATAAGCATATACAACTGTCATCACATTTTTATTCACATGTTGCTAAACTCAGAAAAGCCAAGGACAAAATCTCTCATTTTAAATAATCTAAACTGTTAAACATAAACATTTAAACACGTCTTCTGTGTAAAGGCCCATGGGGCTATAAATATTAACATTATAGCAGGCTTTGAATAGAGCGATATGTACTGCACTGGGGGGGTGTAGCAGCAAAATGTATTTAAGGACCACAGAAAAATATGGTTAACTCTCACATCTCTTAGCGTTCACCATATCTAACTAAAATGGAAGGAGTCTCTGTCTGTCTGTCTATCTGTCTGTGTTTATGTCTTTCCTTCGATTTGGACTTGGAATGGAATGGACTTTACAATAGCCTATGGGGCCTTTGTGGTGTATTACTGAGGACCCAAGGAAGTTCAGTGCCGAGTTTGAGATCTTGAGATCTATGGGACCAATTTATTAGTAATAAAGACAAATGAACAAACAATAAAATGTAGACCAAGTAAAACAATAACAACAATAGAACAAACAATCAAAATGTACATCAAAAGTAATATACAATAAAACAAACTAACAAATACATTTGATTTAAAACAAAATGAATTAAAAGCAATGGTAACAGGTTAGTCTTTAGCTTGGATTTGAATGTAGTCAGCATTGTCTCAAGTCTGACCTCTTCTGGCAATTCTTTCCACATTCGAGCAGCACATAAGTTAAAGGCAGCTTCGCCATGTTCAGGTTTAATTCTGGGAACAGTGAAGTAGTAGTGAACACTTTGAAGGAATTAAATAAAAGGTATGCAGGTGTATTTTTAGGTGAAACGTGGATGCTTCGCACACATTTTCAACCCGGCAGCACAGAAGATCGATACAATCACCACAGTTTTAAAGTGGACACCCAGGATTAGTGTCATCAATTCAGTATCCGACCAAATATGAAATATGGTCACAATCTCTCCTTCTGTTCCTGAGTTATGGCGCTGAGTAATGGCCAAAAAAGTGTTTTTGCTGTTTGTTTTTCACAGTGAAGTTTACCTTTGACCAGTTGGATAAAAAATATCAACACTTCATCATTTTATCTGATTAGACATTTGTTAAAAATTATGTTTAAATTAGTGTATAAATTCTTAGATATAGCCAAATATGTGTTTGACCACCACAATCTTATCCTCCTCCTTGAGTCCAAGTGGATGTTTGTGCCAAATTTGAAGAAATTCTCTCAAAGCATTCCTGAGATATCTCATTTACAAGAATGGGACGTGATGGACGGCACCGTGATCTTTGGCATTTGACCACCAAATTATTATCAGTTCACCTTTGAATTTGAAGATATTCCCTGCAGGCATTCCTGAGATAGAGAATGAGACCTCCTATGGCGGACAACTTTGAAACATCATGCCTCCAGCTGGCTGTCACTGGCATAGAGGCATATAACTGGTAAAATTAGGACCACGTTTGTCACAAATCCTGTTGTGTCATGTTGCAAAGCTGCACATTTTGCAGAACCTTTACATGATCAGCATGTGAGGTGTGGTTTGGCGCTTCATGGTAAAATTATAGCACAGTTGCAACATTGTGTGGTTAATGTATTTTACTGTAATTCTAAAATGCTGCACGTAACACTGTTAATAATGACAAAAACTTAATGTCTATAACATGACATTACAAAAGCATTTTTTGCAGTGATCTTGCCTTGCAATGAGCTTGACCAGAAAGTAAAAATTTTTGCAGAAATGATTGTTTATATAATCTGTTGATCTGCAACCTACATTTCTGGTAAACTCATACTTTCCATTTCATTCACACAAGGAGGATATGGGCACATTTCTTGGACAACACACCCACACTTTGGCTGTGGGGAGTGGAGAGCAGTGTGGAACAGGTTTCGTTGCTGGCTGAGTCATTATGAACCCATTTATGCATCAGAGAGGACAGTGTCAGAGGGACACTGAAGGAGAAAAAGAGAGAGACCTACTTAAACATGTCGCACCTTTCTTTGGAAAATCCCAAAGTGTAGTGTGTGTGCGCATGTGGCAAGGGTGAGATGATCAAAATTTAGAGAGAGAGAGAAAGAAAGGGAGAGGGTAGAAAGAAACAGACAGACAGAAAGAATCAGGGACAGCGAGAGAGAGAGATTTCCCAATATAAGGACAGGGGAGTCCCCCAGTCTCAGCTACTGCAGGCCTTGTTCGTCCCACCTCCACACAGGCGATAGGCTTCATCTCGCATCATGAGTGGGCTTCTGTCAAAGCTGTTTGTCTAATGCTGGCTGTGTTTGTTGTTGCCTCCCCTAAAATGGCTCACACAGCTTTAAGATGGCATGGGGAATCCCCCCTGCTGCTCTGCCAGTATCTGTGAACTGCTCCATCCTGCATTAAGCTTCGTAGACATTTTACAGTATAAGCATTTGTGAGCAATTTATAGAGATTTAATGCATACTGCACTATTCCAGGAACCCTTCTGCTGACTAAAATAATAAATACTGGTGGACCCCCTTAGAATTGTTATTGGTACACTGTCAGAAAAAAGGTACAGTCCCAGCAGCAGTTGGATGCTGCTCTGTGCCTTTTATTTGGGAGAAAGTTGTGGTCTCAGTTTCAATTGAGATATTTGACCCAGTCTCTGAGTGTTATCTTGATAATGAAGCAGACTTTGAAGGAATCAGATTAGATCATATTACATTAAACAATAGAGGTGCAGTGAACCATGTTAAATGCTATACAGATAGATAATTATAATTTTAAAAACAAAATACAGTAACACCCTACACATAAATGTCTAATGAGGCAGTGGCCAGAACTCTACACACAAACCAAACAATTGCAAATTTAAAGTTTTCCTGTTTTCAACAGCTCAAAGTTTTGTCATCTGGTTTCAAAGTCTCACACTCTCTACTAGATTTATCTGGTGTCAATGGATTTCTTTTATTGCAGGTGAAAGGTAGTCTATGACCAAAAAGTACTCACACCGCTCAGTAGGTACATTTTCCATCTTGGATAATTAAGACCAATGTGAAATTCCTGGTGGTATCATGACATCAAATAACTTTACTGTACCTGTACCTGTTTCTGATATTATACCAACAATAAGCCAAAGGCTGACACTACGGTAGGCTTATAACTACCATTGGACCAGAAAGGACCAGAAGCAGTGGAACGTTTGCATTCAGATCAGTTGTCATATTAAGTTTATTTTTTAATTTTTTATCATGATCTCAGAGACCACAGGGCCCAACCTAACAAAGCCTTTATTATACTGTGTTGGTTTGATGTGTTAGGGGGTCAGAGACTCAAGAGAACTCAAGCGAAATGTCCCAACCAACCACCAGCGGGGAGGTTGGTAGCCAGGAAGACCAGCCAACCCTCCTACATCCCTGGCCGTACCTGGAAGAATTTTTCAAAATGGTTGGATGCAAAAACAACTCCTTTCAAATGCGCCGCAAGCTCTGCGCACCCAAGTACCACAAGCTAATTACAATACTTATAGGCAACTAGTCATCATATCTTCCGCTCCATGAAACGCGTTAATGCTCAGTAGTACACATATATGGTTCTTTAATGTATTTGCATTGTACTAAAATGCGTTTTCAATGTGTCTGAAACAGGTGCAGCCCAAATTTTTCAACATTAACATTTTAATATAACATTATAGTCATTGTGGCCTTTAGAAAAATGTTTTTTTGTGGAGGTGGGGTAGTGCACTATAGGCCCCTGCGGCACGACCTAAGCTTTTGTCCTTAATGGCATTTTTTCCCCTTAAATTACTTTCACCTTTATACTTTAAGTAGTTTTGAAACCAGTACTTTTACACTTTTACTTGCGTACAAAGCTTGAGTTGATACTTCAACTTCTACAGAAGTCATTTTAAACCTTAGTATCTATATACCTACTTGAGTAATGAATGTGAATACTTTTGACACCTCTGCCTCTCTGTCAGGATTGGAGCTTGAGTGTTTGGTTTCTGAGCAACAGGTGTTCCCCTCTTCTTAACTGTCCTCTTTCTTAACTGTCACAGGTATTGCAGCTTTATAACTGAAACTCCTCATATCAATATGACCATTTTGAGTTCCCTAATGGGAAATGAACATTTTAGATGGGAAAGCCTATGCTTCCATGTGTTTGATTTGTGCGGTTGTCAGATGAGAGTCATCTGTCAACTGAGAATTAATATGAAAAAAGGCCATTGTTCTGAGGAAGGGATAATGTAACGCAGCTTGTTTTGTCTCTCTCCAGTGCATCCTGTCCAAAGGCAATAAGCAACTACCACTATTCAAACTGATGATTTTGGGTAAAAAAGGCATCACAATGTCCATCACACCAACCCTATAAGTAGCTGATTGATTACATCCTATTATCAAATGAAAACAAAAAAACAAATAAACGGATTAATTTATTGAAATGTATTGAATGTTCTGGTACAGGATATACAATCCTCTATTCCAGACTCAAACAACACAAAAACAAAATTGATATTAACAAATTTGAAAGCACATTCATTTCATAAATCACATTTCATGATGAGAAATGACTTACATTTCATAAATAAGTTCCATAAATTACAAACCAGCTTTATAATTGTACATCACATCTTTTGACAGACAAAATGTATCCAACCTATTCTTGAAAGAGTTAACTGAAGGGAAATTTCTTCTGGAAGCCTTGCCATTGTTCTGAGGAATGGCTAAGTTACCGGACACATGCTAATGAGAGAGTGAATATACCTTGTCATAAGGTCAGCAATAGTTTTTTTTCACTTGATAATACATACAAGAAAACACTCTGAAAGTCTTCAGTGAACACCATGTTCAGGTCTTCTCTCAATGCTGCATGAACTAGTTGAGAGATTTGATTCTTCACGCCATTTCTTCAGTAATTGTTAAGAGAACTAGAAGAATAACACACCTACACTAACACTCACACCTTCACCTATCACATGGTTTTATTACATAAACAGTATTATCTTTTGCAAGTCACATTGTCGTAAATGCTCACACCTACACAGGTGATTTCACAAAATTTGGCTGATTCATGACTGTGAACATGTACACAGACAGATTGACACCTCCCTCATCTGGCCTGTTTACTTTAAGAACAAATATTTATTTATTGATAATCATTAATATCAAAATCAAAGCTACAACTGACCCTGAACATTTTACATTAAGATTACCTCAAGCACACAGAATGAAAATCATCATGATGTTATTCTGTTGGGTTGATGTATGTTGACAGTTTTTAAATACAGTTCTTTAAATATATATTATAATATAATTCTCATGTCTATCCAGCAACCGTTCCAAATAGCACAAAGTAGAAACCGAAAGCAGTTTTTTTATTAGCAGATTTTATTAGCTGTAACCGATTAACGTTAGCTTATTCTGAAAGTTGGCTACTTATTACAAAATGATTTGTTCGTCATTGTGTGTCATTGTCAAAAAGCAGTATTAGGTAATGCACATGCTTGATGGTAGATGGCACTTGGTTGGACATTTTTCAGGCTGCTGTAAAAACGAAACCTCCTGTTCAGCTAGACTCATTTCACTTCAGAGTGATAGTACCCCACCCCAGACTGTCACTCAGGTGATATCAGAATATTCTGATGTAGGATTTAACCTATATTTTAACTCTTTTTCAGGATGCTAATTAAATCTATATTTGAACTCTTTCAGGCTGCTCTAAAAAAATCCTCTATAGATGTAGGGAGAGTAGCTTATTCTGTCAAGTAAGAGATATCTAGCAAAAGGGTCTACCTCCTCTATGAATGTAGTTAAAAGCAGGGTAGCTCAGACTATCAGTTGGGAAATTATCAGAATTGCCTACATCCTCTATAAATATGGTTAAATGCAGGTTAGCTCATTCTTAATCTATCAGAATTGCCTACAATCTCTCTAAATATGGTTTAATGTAGGGTAGTTGATTCTGTCAGGTGGGGAATATCTATCAAAATGGCATACCTCCTCTTTAAAGGTAGTTTAAGTAGGGTAGCTCATTCTGTCAGGTGGGAAATATCTATCAGAATGGCCAGTGACGGACTGGGATCAAAAAATGGCCCTGACATTTGCAACACACAGGCTCTATTTTCAAACCACACCAACCCATAGAAATAAAATGGATATAAAGGCCATTTCCATTCAAATCAACGTAGCAGAAAGGTTAGCGTGGCAGCCATTTTAATGTGTACCATTGCCATGGTAACGTATAAACTTCAACAAACCGTGGAATAGTAACGTTACGATGCAGAGAGCCAGCCGCTAAATGAGTCAAATTTACTTCATGCCATTTTATTTCTATGCACCAACCTAGGTGGCGGTGCTACGACATGATACGCTCCACTAAAGGCACATCCAGCACAAATACAAAGGCTAGACGTTAAAGGGGCGCTATGCAGTTTTGGCAATTTCGCTTTTTGCTCGCAGGTTTCTCTATAGAGCTCCCCCTACAGCTTCGGAATAGATATTTGGCAACACTGTTGTAAGTTAGTAAGGTAGTCGTTGGCGACTCTCCACCCTCCCATCTTCTCCCTCTGGTCATGTGCATTTGTTTTCATAGAAGCAAATGCACTGAGGTAGACAGCTAGTAAGCTAGCTAGTAAGCCTGTAACAGACAGCGATCATAATAAAAACCTTTACAGACAATAGCAAACATCTTGAGGTCACAATAATAATAAATACAAAGATTGAACAGAGTCCTCCGACAATGCTTTCCAAGCTTTCTGCTTCTCTTTTGCTGGCTCAGCCATGACGATAGTGTGAAAAACTCCATCACTACCTTGTTCTTATAGCTAGCCGGTTCCTGGATGTGTGCAGTGCTGTGAAGCAATTCCTTACATCGCGAGACCTAATATCACACGATACTTCTTGACGCTGAGGCCGGCTGGCCGAAAGTTGCAAGGGGTGTTTTTCTGCTCACAGGCACTAGGGGGAAGCGAGACGACCACCATTCAACCCGAAAAAAAAGTCATATAACCATTCCAATGACTCAAAAGCTGTTCAGTTAAGGTAAATTAAGCTAAAAAAAACTGCATAGTTCCCCTTTAAAGCACAGTATATAATACAACAGCTCCACCAAAACATGGAAAGAGCAATGCACGGCCACTGTTCAAATTACAACAGTTTCACCAAAATATGAAAAAGCACCGCATAGCTAGCCACAGTATAATAAAAAAAATTATAATGAATCAATGTGTCTTACCATCATGTAGTTAACAAGTTATGAAGGAGTTTGCTTTTCTCTGCCACCTTGTCAATCACATCCTCAGAGTCCAGGTTCATTAGGATCTCTTTCTCTGTCGCCATCAGCATTAGAGCTTCCAAATGTTCCTGTTGCATTCTGCTCCTCAGGTGATGCTTTACAAACTTCAATATGGAGAAACTTCTTTCACATGCCACTTGTGTGCAGGAGAAAAAAAATTGTAGGCCAAGCCTATTTTGTGATAGGCACATGTGAGCAACCAGCAGTTGAGGAGCAAATAACAGCAGAGTGCACAATTCTTGCATGTTGCACATTGCTTGAACACCAGATCAGTTTCATCTTTCTCCATTAAATTGTCCACTTCCATCTCTGAGGCGACAGGTTGTGACAGCCTGACTGTGAATTCACTGAGTGGAGACTTTTTCAGACTGTCCCAGTGTATGGCAGTTGCATCTTTATCAAATGTAAGTAGGCATTTTACTTACGTTATGAAGTGCATTTTGGGGTAGTCCGTTGACTTTTATCAGTGCAAAATTACGAGGATCCAGACAAAGTTCCCCATGCTGCAGGAAACGGAGATGCTGTATGTATGAATGACGTTGTGGACATTTTTTTTTTTTTTTTTTTAACCTTTATATATCCAGGTAAGTCAATTGAACAACTTTTCATTTGCAACGACGTTCACACAGTTACACATTCATACCTGGAAGCTGCCCAATACAACCACAGTCTGATCTGCTCGTCACTGAGCAGCTACACTGCAGCTAGGTTGGGGTTAAGGGCACCTCAGTGGTGGTAATGAGGGTCTATAATAGCGCTGCTCTTTTACTTTGGGCGCCCAGGAGATCCATCCTGCTGGTTTGGAGGTACTTTGACAAAGTGAAAAAATGCGCAAGAACACTTGCAAAAACACTTGCAAGAATGCTTGCAAGAACGCTTGCGCAGTCAAAACAGTCTCGTACTTTAAAAGTGACTCCATGTAGGCTTGTGCTTTAACACGCACAGCTGGTTTAAAGTGTGGTGTACGTCTTGTGTTGTATTGATTTGTACTGAATACATTCTAGCCTGGATGACTTCAGAAGAAACACTCTCTTTGATTAGTTGCCGGATAGACTCCACAACCAAATTCATAGTTGTTTTGGACATTAAGGTCACAAATTAACCTCTTCCCTGTCCCGCCTTGCTTTTCTCAATGTACATGCTGTTGTAAGCAACTGTCATATTTACTGAGAAGCAAAAGTATTTTGAGAAAGTTCCCATGATCTACCGTCATGTCAGCTATTGAGTATGCAGTTTCAAATGTATTACCCTGATAGCTGAGTGCACGCTTGCTGCTAATAGTATTAGTTTTACTATGTTTACCACCCACTCTAGAACTTGTCGCCTCTTGCGCACTTGTTTTTTTGCCTTGTTTCTGCCTTGTTTACCCATGCCATTACACAGTCCATATGAGTAACCATCTTTTCATGCTCATTTAGCCTCTGGTGAATGTGTCTCCAATCATTACAGCTGTCAATGAAAGGATTTGTCTCAGTATTTTTAAAGAAAGCCAGGCAGACAAAATAAAGAATGTTTCTATAGCTCACCCATTGACGCTGTGAGCCATCTTTGCGGCAAAATGCTTTCCTGGCTGGTTCATCAGCCACCTGTTGTGAGTGAAACTGGTGAAAATATCCAGTATATTGGAGTTTGGGCACCTGAGGAAATCGCATGTTGCGCATCCTCTGCACCTTCTGCTGCGGCTAAGCTCCCTCCTGCTGCCTTAGACCCTGTCGCTGCTTGTAATCCATTTTCCCAGACTTTTTGATGTTTTGCGTCAGTTTCTGCCATAGGTCCAGTGTGCAAGTCTAATTCTTTCTCTTTGTTTCCCTTGTCATCTTGTTTTTCTTCCTGGTCTGGCTCAGCAGTGTCTTCAGCACCCAGGCTAACATCAGCGCTGCAGCTGCTAATGTTAATATTAGCTGAAGCAAGAAGAATGGCCTACCTCCTCTATAAATGTAGTTAAAAGCAGGGTAGCTCAGTCTGTCAGGTGGGAAATATATACAGTATAAGAGTGGCCTACCTCCTTTATAAATGTAGTTTAAAGTAGGGCAGCTCATTCTGTCAGGTGGAAATTATAAATCTGAGTGGTCTACCTCCTCTGTAAAGGTAGTTCAAAGTAGTGTAGCTCATTCTGTCAGGTGGGAAATATCTATAAGAATGGCCTAGGCCTACCTCCTCTATAAAGGTAGTTTACAGTAGGGCAGCTCATTTTGTCAGGTGGGAATTATCTATCAGCATGGCTTACCTCCTCTATAAATGTGGTTTAAAGTAGTGTAGCTCATTCTGTCAGGTGGGAAATATCTATAAGAATGGCCTAGGCCTACCTCCTCTATAAAGGTAGTTTACAGTAGGGCAGCTCATTCTGTCAGGGGGAAATATCTATCAGAATGGCCTACCTCCTCTATAAATGTACTTTAAATCTGGTACACTTTTCCAGAACTTCCAACATTATTTGATCTTATAAACACTTTCCACATATTTATAAGTGAAACCTATGAATCTTACAAACTGTAACTAGTCAGAACGTACAATTAACTAATATAAAATGTAGGCCAACAACAGCACTTGTAAGTTGTGGTCAACACATTAGACAAATATGATCCTGTTCACTAGGGCATAGCAGTGTACTGGTGAAGCATGACGCTCTGGAGAGTCTGTAGTCAATGATTAATATTTGAGGACATGTGGAGTGACTTCCCTATCTTTAAAATGGGAACTTATCTAGCTACCGTACCTGAGTTCATTGTGCACAGATGTCAACACGTGTTGACAGAAGAAGCCAGAGATAAAAGCAGAAAATGTTGTGACAGAGCCCTGACCTGAGGACCTCACTGGTCAGACAGAGCGGGTGTGCTCGGCTTACCTTTTACTTAACCTTCTCCGTGGCTTTTTGTGTTTTTCCTGCGCTTATCACACTGCTGGGAACATGTCGTCTGTCTCTATACCCCCACCAAAATGCCTGCTGAAATCGTTAGTGGTCCCTTATCGTCACATGTTTGGACCAGGACCTTCCAATGTTCCTTTACGAATCTTGGAGGCCGGGGCCAATCCTGTCATTGGACACATGCATCCAGAGATATTTAAGGTAACTCTAAACTAAGGTTTAACGCACATGACGTAGCTCAAGGAAGAGTGGCATAAGAGAAAAACATAAAGTTAACTTTTATGAGCAAACTACTGTAAAAACAGTGTAAAGACATACTGTCTATGTACATTATAATGGAGAAGTGTGGGAATGATTCTGTTCCCAATCTCCCTGCTTAGCTGAGGTGTATATATATATATATAAAAAAAAACATTGTACATTTTACTATGGTTTTCAACATTTCCATTGTGCACAGAAAAGTGATAATGCTACTCCTTTTCAAAGACAGAGAGATCAATGTTATGTTCTACCTAGTTTGAGTCAACAAAAGTACATTTCCAGAATAAAGCCTGATATCTTGCGCGTGGCCCACACGCAGGATGTCCGCTCTCTATGTATTGCCGTTCTCAAACTCCCTTTGCTACGGCAAACAACCACTAAACACTAAAGGTTTTGAAGAAAATGTGGATCATGCATTAAGGCAGGCCTAATTGGTTCTTTCAGGGAATGATGGTAAAGATTTACAAAGAATATGTTTACAACATTTACTATCTAACTCGGATGTTTTGGGACCGATTGGTGGGGATCGCTATGGACGAAATACACACAGGGATAAACTGGTAAGCGCAAATTACCTTTAACAATGCATCCAACTATTTTATATACTGTATTGTGTTAACTTCACAGTTAACTTCATTTAATATTCTATGTGGCATTTTCTTTTACGGGGTGTGAATATTCCACCAAATCAAGTTCCTTCCTGAGACTATAGCAGAGCCATCCTCGCTGCGTCCGGAGCTTAGCGCCGACGAAGACGATTGTGATTGGTTTAAAGAAATGCAAACAACCCAGAGCATTATTTTCTCTTATCCCAGAATTTGTGTGTGGAGTAGCCACAGGGCTGTGAATATAGGTCTGGCAATGTGAGACTATATTCTACCCGACATCTTGTGTTAGTTTGTGTAATGGGACAAATAAATAAATAAATCGGCCCTGGCATTTTTGCCCAGACAGGGCCTGACTGCATGAACATTCTGCATAATACTATTTTTGATACTGTAAGTATAATTTGAATGCAGGATTTTTCCAGAGTTATTTCCACACTGTGCTATTGCTATGTTTACTCAAGTAAAGGATGCACGGAGCAGCCATGTTGGATTTTTAGCTCGGGGTACTCGGTGGTTGCCCGAGTCCCAAGCTCGGAAATACGAGGTCAAGGGGCGTGTTTCCGACTTTGACCTCAGAAAATCTGAGTTCAGAGTACAAATACGCACTATAACATTCAGTTTTCTTAATTAATCGTGTGGTCCATAAAATGTCAGAAATGTGTGAAAAATGGCCATCACAATTTCCAAAAGCCCAGGTTAACATGTTTAAATGTCTTATTTTGTCCGCGCAACAATCAAAAACGCAAATGTAGTCTGTTCGTGATCATAAAAAACAACAAATAATAATCACATCTGAGAAGCTGGAACTAGTGAAACTGAGGCCTTTTTATTTTTTATTTAAATGGCTCAGTTATTAGAATGTTGACAATTAATTTCCCCTCATGTTTGGACAGATTGAAAGAGTTGCGGCTAACGTCTGTGAGGACCTCTCTCAGTCTGCCACTCATTGAATGCAACAGTAGTATGCTGAGAAAACATATTTGTTTTAAAACTTTTTCACCACCGTTTGCTCATGTTCTGTTATAGATAATGAGTGACATCAAAAGTGGAATCCAATACATGTTCCAGACTCAGAACAACATGACTTTAGCAGTGAGCGGCACTGGCCACAGTGCTATGGAGTGTGCCATCTTCAACGCAGTGGAGCCCGGGGAGAGCGTACTGACTGCAGTCAACGGCATATGGGGAGAGCGAGCAGCAGAAATGGCTGAGAGGATAGGTAAGACTTTGTATTTTATATTTTCTACAACAAATCATTATGTGGCTAATTTTGTCCAACAATATTAAAAATACATACTATTGCCACTCTTATCCTTTAAAATCAGCGGTAATTGATGGAATAAAAATGATTCTGATGTAACTCAACCACAGAATATGTGGCATTAACCCAACAGGTGCCAGAGTAAATACCATTGTGACACCCCCTGGTGGTTTCTTCACTAATGCAGAAATTGAGCAGGTATCACTCTGAATCTCCAGTTACCATGTTACTCAGATTCATTCTGTCAGAGCTATGGTCTCTGTGATCATACTGCTATCTCATCACAGGCCTTATCGAAACACAGGCCAGTGGTGTTCTTCCTTGCACATGGAGAATCTTCTACAGGAGTCTTGCATCCGTTAGAAGGCATCGGACAACTGTGCCATAAGTAAGATGCAGCACTCACTCCTTATGTCATCATCACATCACATCTGTAATGATAATAAGGACAGATAATAGCTATTTTATGATTTGTGCCTACAGGTATAACTGCTTGTTTCTTGTTGACTCTGTGGCATCATGTGGAGGGACCCCTCTGTACATGGACCAGCTAGGTTTGATATGAAATCCTACTTGATGTTCTTCAGTTTCTCTGGGGCAGCTGATTAAATCATTTACTATACTATCTGTTTTGAGGATGCCAAATAACGATTGTTTTGGTGGTTTGTATTTGCAGAGATAGACATCCTATACACGGGCTCCCAAAAGGTTTTGAATGCTCCTCCGGGTACAGCACCCATCTCCTTCAGTGAGAGAGCATGGTGAGAAATGCTCTGTACAAGTAATGGTTTAAAATATATGTAACATGTACGTATTTAAGGTTTAATCTGTCCGCAGCGAGAAAATATTAAACCGGAGGACAAAGCCTGTGTCATTCTTCTTGGATCTGAGTTGGCTTGCAAACTACTGGGGATGTGATGGCAAGCTGTCAAGAGTGTAAGACTTTTTCCCCTCTGCATGCAGGCACTGATTAGATTTTAAACTGTGCTCTCATTTTTAGCCATACTTGCACAATTTCTTAATATTTCTGAGTATTGCTCTGACTGTTCCATTTCCTCTTTAAAGATATCACCACACAGGTCCAGTCACTGCTTTTTACTCTCTGAGGGAGAGTCTGGCTGTCCTGGTTGAAGAGGTGGGATGTGTTAGAATGAAATCTTTTAATTTTGTATCTGTTGGAGCTTCAACAGTTCTGTACAGTTAGCCATGATTGAGCAGGTTGTACAGTGACTAAATATATCACTCCACTTATAAAATATTTATAAAATAGTCAGAATATGGCATGAATATGAATAAACCATAGCTTTTGCTTTGGGACGGAGCCTATATTCACAAGCAAAATTATTTTATAAGCTCAACATGCAGCAACCTGTGTAGGGCCTCACAGAGCAGCTAGCATGGCTGTAGACTGTTAGCGTTGTGTACTACGCCCTGAATAATAACATGAATATGTTCTAAATTAAAATATGGGGTATGCTTCAGCTATTCTATAATGTTTTGACTGTCTGTTTTATGCATTTTTCTGTTATTAAGGGTCTGCAGAATTCATGGGAAAGACACCAAGACGTGGCTGAGTATTTCCACGCTGGCCTAGAGAGCATGGGTCTCAAACTTTTTGTCAAACCAAAAGTGAGTTTCAAGTTTCAACACTACAATTTCATTTTTTATTATAACCTGCAGTGGAACCTACACAGAATAATGGTCGTAATATAAAACTATAAAGAGAGACAATTGACCATTTCTGTCTTAAATGGTTTACAGAAAGCAAGACTCCCTACGGTTACCACTATTGTTGCTCCTCATGGATATGACTGGAAAGAGATCACAGCCTACATCATGAAAACACATAATTTAGAGATTTCTGGAGGGCTCGGACCATCAGTTGGCTTGGTAAGAGAAAAATCTGTCAAATACTTCCTTTAATAGTTTGTTTCAACTTAATTTAAGTCAACTTAAATCACTTCAGTTCTGTGTTGCCTAAATTCCAGTTGTTTTTGGTCTTTTTAGGTGTTGCGTGTGGGGCTGATGGGATGTAACAGCAGCAAGGCCAATGTTGACATGGTGTTAGCAGCACTGAAAGATGCTCTGAAACACTGCCACAAGAGCAAAGTGTAACATGTTGCTGTTGGATGCTGTAAAGATAATCAAGAAGGAGAATGTAATAAATAAACCATTATTCTCAGTAGTTGTCTTGCGCAGCTCAATCATGAGTTGAATGGGAACAGTGGACTTGTCTGCATAATAGTACCTTTAGTCAGCAGCCGTCTGGGATCTAATAATTTACCTATTATTTTCAGTCTAATAAAAACCTACAGTAAGAAATAATTTGTCATGATAGTATTACACTCTTAATGGTATATTAGATACATTTAACACAAGTCATATCCTACCCACTTTCCTAGCAAATTGTATATTTACATCAATGGGTTTTCTCATGGTGGGCTTCTTTCATCATTCTTACAAATACCTCAAACTGTTCCTGTTGTTTTCGGTCCATCATCCAGCTACCAGAACACACACACACACACACACACACACACACACACACACACACACACACACACACACACACACACACACACACACACACACACACACACACACACACACACACACACACACGTTACTCAGCTACCTTTCATTGATATCAATACTGGCAGCTCCCTTTTTGTAAATTCAGTGATGTAATGCTTGTGCATTGTGGATTTATTTACCATGTGGATTTTTTACATTTATCAAATCAGGAGTATTAAACAATGTGAATGGAATGTGCAAACAAATCTTATAAAAGGAAACAATATAGAAATACATGAAGTGAAAAGAGTTTGTATAATTATGAATTTAATCAAATTTTTTTAATGTTCCCGACTTACGTTATTATTCTGGACTTTGTGCAGAAGTGTGACTACAATTCCCTTTTTCTTTTATTTCAATAAAACAAAACTACAACCAAAACCGGAAGCGCGTCGTCATCGTACTTCCGTGTTGACATTTGCCTCAGTGAAAGGCGGGTAAATGGTAGCTATAGCTTAACTATAGTAAGACGTTTGTTCCTCAACCACAGGACAGCGCTGGTAAACAGCAGACAGTAATGGCGTGTAAAAGAGGAGCGCTCATTGTTCTGGAGGGAGTGGATAAAGCCGGGAAAACTACTCAGTGCAAGAAACTAGTTCAGGCGCTGCAACAGAGCGGTCGACCTGCAGAGATGATGAGATTCCCTGGTGAGGCAGGCTAATTTTTTGTTAAGGGCTCAATGTTAGCATAACGTTAATTGTTGTTTGGGTTGTTCCTTTCAGTCCCTGTGCAGTTGTGCAGTGCAAGTGTAACGTTTCACTACTGTGTAACATTAATGTAATGTGCCGTGGTGTGGTTTCTTGGTGTCAGACAGGACCACGACAATTGGACAGCTGATAAGCGCCTACCTTGAGAAGAAAAGTGATTTGGAGGACCACACAGTGCACCTGCTGTTCTCTGCAAACCGATGGGAACTGGTGTAAGACTCTTGCTTTATAGTGTTTAAGTGAAAGTAGAGTTTACGTTAAAGGTGCTGTAGGTAGGATTGGGAAGATTCAGGACTTAGCCCAAAAATGTGAACATCAACTTCTCAGTTCCTCCCCCCCTTTCTCAAGACTGTATGGCTGCAGCCTGGAGCCAGTGTTGCCAACTCCAAAAGTCGCTAGATGACGTCACACGCTCATTTGCATATTTTGACGTCATTACGCAATCATTTGTATAAAGCTTAGTGGTTGTGTCAGCAAGGTAGATAGAAAGAAATAGAACTCTTTAGCCACAAATTCAATACAGGAATTTATTTTACCTTATAATTATTACTTAGGTAGCCTATCTTTGAAGTAAAAAAAAACAAATACTACAAAGGGAGGGAAAAAGATCGATAAAGAATTCTCAAAGAAGGCTGGCTTGCCCAGGTCCAGGTCAGCTCAGTGGAGTCTTTCTCCCGTTGCGTCCTGCTGTCTCTCCTACCTACACCGGCCCCTTCTAACTGCCACTGTGCGCAGAGCTGCTGCACATGAGGAGAGAGGGGAGAGGCTGCTCCTCAGTCACAGAACAGAAGATTGTTTTGGCGGCTACAGGAGAGAAATACCTTGCGTGCTCGCTTGACAATACTGGACAAATCTGGCGACTTTCTGTAGAAAAGTCGCCAGATTTGTCGCTAGTCGCTTTTTTGAAAAAAAGTCGCTAAGGGGGTCTGAAAAGTTGCTAAATCTAGCGACAAAGTCGCTAAGTTGGCAACACTGAGCCCCTCCCCCCACAAGGGAGAATGAATGCGTGTGCATGAGCAGTGATTGACACACAGTTAGACACCCCCCCTGGTCTTGATTGGTGTATCGGAACAGGGAGAGGTGGATTTTTGCAAATCACACTACAGGCTGTAGGTGGTGTCAGAGGAGTCAGATTTATTTTTTTTAAATGACCTGCTTCATGTAGTTCTACTGAAACATAGGGTCAGTTTCAGCAAATATGACAGAAAGTTAGTTTTAGAAGTCTTACCTACTGCACCTTTAAATGACCCTTTCCACGGCAGACATTTTGACACATCATAGCAGCAAAAGCACAGGTGTATTTAATAACATTAATGATGGCTGCATTCCACTTAGCGTCCTGGCTCACCGTAATAGCTTACTGGCGTATTTCCTGCTATGACAAGTCCAAATGTAAGCTATAGAAAAAGGTCTTCAATATGGGCTAAGTATGTGGAGATTGTTTTGTATGTATGAAGGTGCTAATAAAAAAAAAATAAAAAATGTATTGCAAAAAATAAATAAAAATGGGCTAAGTACTCACCATAAAGAAGGACACAATCAGCTGTTGGCACAACTTTAAAGGGTCAGTTCACATTTCCATTAAAGTTTTGACGAAGACTCTGTTTGTAAAGGTTGACTTCAGACTATTAGAGCATTGAATAGTTGAATTTTAAACCACTTTTCTGGATAATCTACAGACTTCATTGGCACTATACATGTGAACTGAAGAAAAAAAAATCATCTGTTCAAAAGTGTTGACCAGGAAGTCTGTTTTATCTTCAGTAGCTGGAATATTTTTTTCTGGACAGAGACATTACAGTTTTTTAAAAACAAAAAACCTAACTATCTCTACTCAACTTTAATTAAAAAAACTAAACAAAAAAAACCATCCACGCCATATTGGGTGCTGTTGTAGTCTACACATGGTTAGGGTTGAGTGATGGGTGAACTGACCCTTTTAATGTTGTAGCCAGATGTCACTAATGTCAGGTGATATGTTATATTTTTCATATTGTCAACATATTCCATAAAAAGACCAAAACCACCAACAAATATATTCTACTACTAACACGTATTGTTTCTGTGCCACAGAGGTGCATTATTGTAAAAAAAAAAACAACTCATCAATGAGCCATTGTTGCACTGGGTGACATTTTCCTTATTACCATAAACACATCACTGAAGTTTATTTGGAGGCAATTTCTCTTTTAATATGTATGCCTGTATATGACCTACACAAGCAAACAAGACCATCAGCAAGAAGATTTACTATGTAGTTATTCTTCATGCCTATTCCTGGGTCTGATTCTCTACAAAATCAGTCGAAACGATTTACGCATGCAGACTGAAAGAGCCTATGTTTACATCTTCCCGGGCAAAGGTTTGCAGTGAGAAGTACGTTAGCCAGTTAAAAGGAAGCAGAAGATTTTTCCTTAGAGAATTTTATCTTTTGACGTTATATTTGATGTAGTCTCGCTTTGCCTGACCAGCCTCCACAGGGCTGCGGAGGAGGGTCTGGCTAGTCCACACAGCATTCCGGGATGGGAGAAAAACATGCTCCGGGTTCATTGCATTTCTTTAACTGTAACCCTAACCCAATGGGATTGGGGCTTCAAGCCACAGACAGGGTAGGGAAGTCAAAGTACTGAGAGACAGATTGAAAGACGCAGTTGATTTCGGTCTTTTCATGGGATTTGTTGACAATCACAAAAATATAGGATATCAACAGCTTTAGCACTTTGAGTAAATTTACTTTTCTTTCCATTTCTGAAGTTGACTATATTAGCGTTGATGCAAACTCCAATCTAAAAAAAACAAAAACGCATAGTCTTTTGTCATTAGCTTCGACTCAAGCCAGTGTTCTTTATAACCTACATCTTATGCAGCATAATGAAATAATTGTGACCACAGGCCTCTAATAAAGAAGAAGCTGGAGCAAGGCACCACTCTGGTTATAGATAGGTACGCCTTCTCTGGAGTCGCTTTCACCAGTGCAAAGCCCGTGAGTCCTTCTACTCTGCATCCATCAGACATTATTATTCTGTGTCTAAGAGGAGAAACGGATAGTTTGACATGTTCATCTCCTTCAGGGTTTCTGTCTGGACTGGTGCATGAAACCTGACGTGGGACTGCCAAAGCCGGACCTTGTTATGTTTCTACAGCTCAGTCCAGCTGAGGCTGCTCTCAGAGGTCAGTTTGGAGAAGAGAGATATGAGACCAATGTTTTCCAAAAAGCAGTTCACCAGAAATTTGAACAGCTGATGAAGGATCCTTCAGTCAACTGGCAGGTATGGATTGTACATTTATTCCCAGGTGTTATTTAAATCAATAGTATTAAACATCTTGTAATCTAAATTGTCTGCTCTAGGTTATTGATGCTTCCCAGAGTGTTGAGGATGTGCACGAGAACATCAGGACCCAGAGCCTTAACACTATCAACACAGCTGAGAACCAGCAACTTGGAGAGCTGTGGAAGTGAAGCCGAACCAGTCTCGGCAAAACTGCTTGTTTGAGACCAAGACAGTCAGTTGGTTCACTAACTAAATGACTCTTCTACACACTTTTTTTTTGTAAGCGGAAGAGAAATGCCCTGGCTGTTTCAAATATAATACTATATCGTCTTGAAATTGAAGAGAAATGTACAATTGTCAAATATCAGATTCTGACTTTATTTGTTTTTTTTATCCTCATACATGTGTATTGATCTTTCACCTGTCTGTATACCGTGTTGATTAAATAAATACTCTTCAAATTCAAACTTGGCAAGGATACTTTGCATGAACAATTAATGCAACTTGTCTGCAGATTTGATTTAATTTGGTTTCATTACAGGCTGTTACAGACTTGAGTTATTGGTGACAAACCGCATAAGCCATGGGCATCATGAATTGTGTTTTCATTGTGTTTCTATACAACATAAAAATGTTATGGCAATTTTACTTATGGAGTCAGGGAAAGGCACCATATCACTTCAGAATAAACATTTAAAGTGTTAAGACTCAAATGGAAACACATGTATGTGAAGATGTGCATACATAATTTATCCTGAGCTCCTGCTACAGCTTCCACCAGGCAGTCTCAATGTAGGAGACAGAGAGCATTGTTGAGAAGAACGCTGTGTGACACACTGACTACACCATTGGAGCTGGACTGGCTCAAGAAGTCTCCAGTTAATGTTCATCCCCTCAGGCTTCCCTTCAGATACAGAGAAGAGACAGAGAACCTCTCCCAAACTGTCGAGAACAGCAAAATCATTGTTCATAAGGTCCTCAGAGGGAAAGGATCTCAAACTCTTCATCTTCCGAATCAAAGAACCGCTCCAACCTGTCCGAGTCTGAGAAATCTGCGAAGTAAGGGTCAACGCGTAAAAAAGAAAAGAAAAAAGCGCATTAAAATTCATTTTTATTAACTGATGTTTTTGGAATATATTTTGCTTGAATTATACAGTTACCAGGAGTAAGATTAAGGGCATCCACGCTGACCATGTGTGAGGGCTGACTGTCTACTAGTTCAAACATGGGAAGGCCCCCTCTGTTGCAGGACAGCTGGAAGAGAAGGACCATCATTTTGAAATGTACCAACTCCTCTAACAAGAAAGTGATGCTTTATTTAACTGACGAGTCAAGGGCGCAACAAAAGAGCAGTGTTCACAGAAACGTACCCTTCTTATGCGCATACACCAGTCGTCAAACTCGTCCTCTGTTCTGCAGAAGAAACCCTGGTGGACACCAGAAAACAAATAAGCTACAGAACATCCGTTACTGTAAACGGTTTTCAGCCCGCTCACATTCACATTTAACAAACGGGCTTCAGTTTGCGATACAAAAGCCCTGTGCTATAAAACCCTCTCTAGCATTCCTACCGCTGCGATGGATGGGTCCAATTCACAGATGTGCATGCGGCAGGGTGGGTGCTGACAATGGTACGTCTCATCAGGGACCTGGCCATCTTCACATGGATCCACTGCAGGCTGCGTGGTGTGTGGGTCTAAATAGATGAGTTCCTCTCCTGAAAAAAAAGAGAAAAAAGAAGCATGTTAATAATTAGATTGTTCTCTTGGTGCAAGTAGAATTGATATGGTGAGCATAAGTGTGCAGTGCACAGCTGAGTGTTTATTTCACAAACACAGAGACTAGACATACCGACATAACCAATGAAGTAATGGGCACTGTTGGGTTTCCCCCCAATAACACCCAGGGACTGAGGCAGCATGAAGCATTGCTGTGGAAAGAGACAAGAGGGTTTATCTCACCCCAGCTGTAGCTGACCTTGCCTCAGTGGTAATTTAGCTACCTGTTTTCATAAATCTTTTAGCCAATTTAGTACAAACAACATAAATGACATTGCGACCATTTTCCAAAGTTTACCCTTTGTGGCGAGTTTTAGTTCCTTACGGGACTTACAACGTGGGCAAATCTACAGCCAGCACACCAGAAAGCCACCCACAAGGTCGACCAATCACCATAAACCTGTGTGTTTTATTTTGAAATTTGTGTCATTTTGTACAATATGCGGCTGCGCTGTGGCCTTTCTGTATGCCATTACCTACTTGGCTTGACACTCTCAGAAACAGAGAAGCGATCGGTGCAGCGCGCGGGCCGCTCCACCACGAAAATGTCTCTGCTTCACGGCGCTTGTTTTTGGCGTCACACGATACCACCATTAAACCAGCGTACATCTTGATGTTGATTTTGCATATTGCCAGTGCTAGATCATTGTTTCAATCGTCATCCATTGAGGAGCAGATGAAGATAATAACGAGATTATGTTCCCTGGACAAAAGAATATTTGCATATTCGCATGCTAACCACAGTAATTGCAGAGGTTTGCCGCCATGTGGGAGAGCATGTAGACTGGCGCAAAAAGCATGCAGGGACCCTTACAACTTCCTTAAGATGGGTAATCTATTACAGTGAACATCAGGACCTCGTATAGTTTTATTAAAATAACCTTACTATTGTGACACTGCAGTTGCAACTATGACAACAATTAGTTATAAAACACTGGAATTAAAAAAGAAAAAGAAAAAGCTCATCTTAAAAACGACAATCTTTGGATAATGTCAAAGTTAATGTTTCTTTAGTCGCTCAGTTTACCCAATTAATATTGACTAGAATTGACAGAAGAGATGGAGCAGGTGACCATGTATTACTGTACATATATGTAAATACAGAGGTATGTTTGGGGATATCTGATTCATAAAAATATCAAACAGGAAATGTAGTCGTCTCATTTTGTATATCAAGTTTCCAGTGACAACACCATATTTCAGGATATAATGCTATGCCATTATATACCGTAGAAAACTCCTAAGATTGAGAAAGTCATTGTTTTAACATACATGTATATATATATATATATATATATATATAAACACAATGGGAACACACGCTGAAGTACTTCACCTTGAGGGTTTCGATGTAGGCCTCATTTATATCACTCAGGCCCAGCCTGAGGGGGATGAGCAGGACCAGAGGTTTCCAGAGAGCCGTCTCCTCCTCGGCCAGGGCACACGCCCCCTCCAGGCAGCCGTTGAGCTCGCCCGCTCCGCCACAGGCTCCTGCAGCGTCCAGCCAGGGCATACAGAGACGCTCTGCAGTGAAAAAATGCATCACAAAATGACTGAAAAATGACTATGGTCTATGCTGCAAAAAAAAAAAAAGAAGAAGAAAAACGTCACTGTACCGGATTAGCATTAGGTCATGTAGTAGACTCAAGTCAGAAAAAGGATTAAAGTGCTCATATTATGCTTTTTGGCCCTTCCTTTATTGTTTTATATATCTTTTTGGTGCATGTTATAGGTTTACAAAGTGAAAAAGCCCAAAATCCACCCCAAAGGGACTTACCATCTCCAACAGAAAACACTGTTCACAAACTGCTCCAAACAGCTCTGTTGTAGTCCAGCCTTTACTTCAGAGACAAACGTTATAATGCTCACCTAGCTGCTAGCGTGGCACGCCCTCATACTCTGCTTCTGACTGGCTAGTAGTCCTTACCTAGCTACTGCGCATGTGCGACACCCAACAAAGATGGAACAGAAGTGTGATGTCTCACTCTGTAGCTAAAACGGAGAGCTCAACACACAGGGTGAAAAGAGGAGCTGCAGCAATGTGCAGTACAACAAAAATTTGGTGTTTTTTGAAAATTAAACCATGTGAACCTATTCTGATATAACCTCCAAATACAATTATGAACCTGAAAATGAGCACTTTAAAACAGACCTGCTCTACAGTAAAATACTGACCACTCAGCTTTCTGTTTGTAGTCAAATTAGGACAGCAATGCACCTAATGAAAGCTTGGCCAGCACAGCCAGTAGTTTAACCTCGAGAACAAGTACCAGAGTGACATTTAAACTGCTTATGTTAATGAATGATAAGAGACAAACACCACTGCACTCACTGATCTCCTCGATGACCACAGTGTTGTCCATCGCCACGTGTACGACTAATCTGCTCCACGTGTCAAACACTGCCAGCTTCCTGAAAGCAAGACAGCACATTGAGACAGTCACACGTTTGTGTCTTACTACACTGGGAAGACATTTCTTTAAATAGTTTTGAACAGTATCTTGTTTGGGTTTTTTTTGTGCGAGTTGCTTGACATTGGGATGGATGAACACATGAGAGTGGAAAAGAAAGAAAAAGCAAACAAATGATGCAATACAAACAACTAAATGCCACACGGTGTGTGTATGTGTATGTGTGTGTGTGTGTGTGTGTGTGTGTGTAATATTTTTGGACTTTAACTTGGCAATTTGAAGAGGTCACCTTGGGCTCTGGGAACTTGTGACGGGCTATTTCATAATATCTGTACATTAATTGAAAAAAATAATCAATACAGTAATTGATTATAACAATAATCACTAGTTGCAGCCCTAAAATATAAAATCTGGAAACAACTGAAAATAAGCTACAGTGCTCAGCATAAGTGAATACACCCATGCTAAAGTTGACTAAAAAGAGGAATAAAAAAAATCATCTTTTGGAAATTGATCTTAATGCCTTAATTAAAAAAATGAGGAAAAATCCAACCTTTAAGGACACCAATTTGCTTTGTGAATGAATAACGTATCGTAAATAAATAAATGTTCTTCCTTAAAATACAGTAATAATACAATAAAGTAAGTACACCCCTATGTTAAATTCCCATAGAGGCAGGCAGATTTGTATTTTTAAAGGCCAGTTATTTCATGGATCCAGGATACTCTGCATCCTGATAAAGTTCCCTTTGTCTTTGGAATTAAAATAGCCCCACATCATCACATAGCCTTCACCATACCTAGAGATTGGCATGGTTGTATTTCAGTTAGCCTAATAGCTGGTTTGATTTGCATTAAGAGATGATCTTATGGAAAGTACCCCATGCCAATCTCTAGGTATGGTGAAGGGGATGTGATGATAGTAGTTTCTCTACAGTACTTACTTTAAAACCTGGGCAACTGTGTTCGGTCCATACCACTGGCCTATAGGCTTTCCCTCTCCAACTCCCATTTGGGCTGCAGCATTTAGGAACAAAAAAGAAACAATGTGATGCAAACTCTTTCAGGGCGGCCTGAGGGAGTCCTTAAATTGGAAAGGTCTGACACTCGCTACGTACCAATTTGATGGATGGAATAATAGCTGTCTTTTTTGTCAATGAAGGCGTTGAGAATACTGATGTACTCTTCTCTTTGTTTCTGGCCTCTGGCCCATCTCCAGTCTGAGAACAACTAGGCAGTTATCAAGTCTGTTTCAAACAAGCTCTGTTTGGTACAGTCTACTCACTGGAGAAGAGCCGTTAGTGCCACACAGTGATACAACTGGGTTTCATCTCCATACATCTATATCTATCTACAATCAAGGAAGATGTTTTTTTTCTTTGTTTGTGCATTTTTTTTAATTTTTTTTTTTTAAAGTTGGTCTTACCTCTGCCTACATGTCTACACACCAAGGCCTCGCCTAGGATCATCTGGCCGCACCGTAACATGCATCCCCATCCTGTATCTGATGTTGGTCCTGTCCCACCTGTAACACATGAATCATGCATGGGATCCCTTATTGTAATTAGATGTGAAAACCAAGATTAGTTGAGGAGCTCGACTAAAACTAGGGATGCACCGAATCCAGATTTTTGGGGGTCGGCCAAATACCGAACCCGCTGGTTAAGATTCTGCCGAAACCGAATACCGAATCCTATCTATCATTTTCCCAATTGCTGCATGAATGGCTTTGGGTCGTGGGTGATCTGAGGCCCACTGTTTGTTCGGTGTAGGGCTAGCAAAGCTGGTAGTGGTCGTCTGGTTAACACACGTTTTTAGCCGCGACTGTCCTTCCTTTGCCGTACCTGAAGTTGCTGCATTTTGGCTGCTGTCTGTAGATTCCTTCATGCACAACTCGTATTCTTTCAGATGTTTCATACGCAAATGTTTTAACAGCGGCGATGTTGTGTAGGGGTGCACGGTTCAGAAAATGTCACCATTCGATTCTATATCGATTTTTAGGCTCAAGATTTGATTCACAAATCGATTTTCGATTCAAAAATGATTCTCGATTAAAAAAAACAATTCACAGTATGTAAATGTAGTTACTTTTCCCATGTGATTGCAGTAGACATACAATAAAATAAAAAAATATATTATTATTTATTTATTTTTATTTATAGAAAAAATATGAATCATTTTTGGAATTCTATGAATCGATTTTGAATCGGTAGAGCTTGAGTCGCGATTTGAATGTGAATCGATGTTTTTGCACACCCCTAATGCTGTGTATTGTTTAGGGTCCTCGCCACTACGAGACTAATCGGCATTGCAAATTGAACATGTAAGCTTGACTTGAATGGCCTTCTTTTGACTGAAAGTCCTGCCAAACAACACTTTTTCTGCTCACTAGTTCCATTTTCACTTTCTCACAGCCTACTGCATTGAACGGTCCACCTACGTAAACACCTTCCCGTAATCAACGGCGGCGTCATTGCGTCGACCAGCGTAGCGCAAGCGTAGGGTTCGGTTGAAAAAAAAAATCGGAGGTTCGGGAGAAACCGAAGCCCGTCAAAAAGCCCAATATTCGGCCGAATCTGAAGCCGAATCCTGGATGCGGTGCATCCCAGACTGAAACACATCGCTTCACTTACCAATTGGTGGGAAGTTCTTTCTGTATGTGAACCACAGTCGTGAAGTGACATCTGATAAAATCTCATCTCTCTCTACACGAAGACCAGAAATCACCATATTACAATACAGCCTCAGAGAAAAGTGTGCTTACTATGATTCATTATAACTTAAATACTTCTTTCTCACTGTCTCACATACAGTACACATTATATTCCACAGTCCTACCTGTGAGTGCATTGTATTCTTTCCCCAAGATCCACACAGGCTCTGAGGTCTCAGGGAAATCTTCAAACTCTCCAAAGCGAAGTGTGTCGTATGTCAAGGTTGCTGCAAAAGAGGTCAAGAGTCAACTGTAAGTGTTTGAAATTACAGGAGAGAAACAGCTAGCGGCCATGTTGTTGACCACTAACCACTTGTTGCAGCTATTCAAAGTGAGGCTATTTGTCAGGGAGTAAAGGTGTGGTACCCATTAGTTGCTTCAGAAGAATTCTAGTCACTTCTAGGAAGGATGTTCTATATACATCCATCTTGGTTCTGTAGATGAATATGCTAGGGAAGAAGTAAAGGAGGAGTCTCTCTGTGCGATAAATAGAGTATTAAGTTTCAAGTTTCTACCAAATGCATTTCATAGTAAAATAAAGACTTTACAAACAATCTTGACACATTTAGGAAACATTTAAATTGTATCTAAAGGGGTACTCCAGCAATTTAGTATTGGTAAAGCTAAAAACAAAATCTACATTTCCCATAATGCAGCTGGACGGGGTTATTTTTCTTGTACCCTGACCCTCCCTGCTTTCTGGCACAGGCCGAGATAACCCTGACGACATAGCTATATGGCATAATTAGGGTTATTTTATCAGACTTCAAAAAGCTCCTCCAGGGCCACAGATGACATCTTACAACCGTTTTCACAAGCTGAGGGATTGTCATGATAAGTAAACTGAACTTAATGTGTAAAATCACCCTTTAATATCAGGGGAAATGACAACATGCATGAAAAAACGGACAAAATCAAACAACGATATATCCCATTTATCAATATCTGAAAAGATATCTGACTTTTGTAATTAGATGGTAATAATAAGTAGGCTACGTAAATAAGTGGTGGAGGCTTTTAATAAAGTGTCATGGCAAAAAGCAATCACAGTAACAGTCTGCAGACTTGTCACTGCAGTTGGAAATACTGGGCTCAAAGCCAGAATTGGGCAAAACAGTAATGGACACCATTAAAGGGTACACTTGCTCTTAAAAAAAAAAGAAAATCTGATTTTGGCTTGACTGGTGCCTGTTAGTATTCAATGGAAATGTATTTACCCTATTGATGTAAAGTAAAAACAATAAACGGTTTCTGTGGTTTTCGCCAACTCATAACGCTTTCCACATAACCAACAACAGACAGGAAAAGTTGACTAACGTTAGTTAGCTTGGATAGAAAGCTGAGATTTTACAGCATCATCGATAAAGAATGAAGGGATGCATTTGCAGTCGAAGGAAATGCAATAACTTAAGTCTGCTCGCATTCTCTGAATACTATTAAGTTGCTACACTACGCAAGCTGCATATCATATAACTTAACCTATCTCATAGCTAATAGCATTCCGGTGCTAACAGTAGCCGAATAACTGATGTGATGGTGACAGTGCATCGACTGGAATGTTCATCTTGGGCGTAACATAACGTTAGCATAAACAGCCAAACCAAGGACGGACGGAACGCAAATTATTAAGAGTGAAACTTAACAACAACGCATGACATTAACACAGATGACATCTGGAGGCCGTCCAGTGAGTTATACGGCTGTACAGACAGCTGTCAAAGCGGGGAATCCCCCACATTTAGCAATAACAGCGTGCTAACGTTAGTTAGCAGTTAGCTTTAGTCATCATTTTAGCAGGCTAACGTCACCGAGGCTAACGTTACAAAGGTCTGGGTCGGATTGGCAGCTGGAGTTGGCAATCCTGTCATGGCAGAGAAGGAAATAGTTTCCAGGTATGATATGACGTTGTTGTGATTATGTTATGGCAGTACTAGCTTGCTATGGGAAAGAAAGAAATGTTATTTTACTATAAAATATCTCGCTTAACGTTACCTGCATCCATCCCGACGGTCTTCACCCTATCTTGTTTGTTGTTCTCTGTACTCCAACCCGGTGGGCCAATGGGAAGAGAGTCCTGCTGTGGAATTCGGAGAGAGGCGGGACATTTTTTACGACAACCAATAAGATCTGGGAGAGGGGTCACGTTGCCCTAACCAATCAGTAGTGGCTGACGTTTCCGTGTTGTTGAAAACAGTTTATGGTGCGTTCACGTTACAGATTTAAAGAGGTTTGATATCCATGCTGCTCCCTTATCTGACCATGAGGCAGTTACGACTTTTCTTCTTCTTCCATTCAACAAATTCTAGAGCCTTTAGTTAGACAGTTAATAAAAGCCTAATTCTACATGGTAGTCAAAAATGATGTCATCTTTTAAAATCTAAATCGGTAAGAAAAAAAAAACTTGTAAATAAATATAATTTGGTCATCTGTAAGTGCCTCTAAGATTTGAAATGGGCAAATATAGGAGATCATACGGCAGCACTGAAAAGTCTCAAGGAAGATAGCTACTAAAAACCTTTGAGAGGAAGAATCACTGCAGTTGAGTGATGCTAGAACAAGTTAGATGACTTCTATTTACAAAACGTTCTGGGCTCTCCTGAGAAGGAAATGGATAGAGGAAGGCAAGCAAAATAAAAATAACTCTTCAACAGACACTTATACATTTCTCAAAACCAAAAAACACCACAACAAAATTCCAGAGTTATATATATTAAAGAATAATAATTGCATACAGTGAGACCAGTGGAAAGTTGAAATGGAACAGGGGTGGTTTGAGATCCACACCTGGCACTTTGCTGCAGGTCAAAATTGTTTATTGGCATTTCATCATGCCATTTACAGTTCTTCTGGTTAAATCTGATTCAACCACTAGGTGGTAATAAATAGCCATCAATGTTTCTGCCGTCTCATAGTCTTTGTAGACTGTAAATACATCATTCACAGTAGCTGACATTAGAGGTAAACACAAACCCACACAGAGGAAAAACAATAAGCAAAGCGCTTATACTAGAATTAAATCAGTAGGTTTGCATTCTAAAATAATTATCAAATTAAAGTTTGTGAGGTTTTCACAAAAACAACATAAAACAAGTCAGACCACAGATGTATTGGACAGGAAAACTTTAAGAATAAATGTTAAATCAACGTTTTCATTTGGTGCCATGGCCTCGTTTTTTTACAGTACAGTAAAGCCAGCCAATAATTGTTCATAATATATGGTATTTCAGTTACAGTAACATTTTTTGTTTTCAATGATGAGAATGAAGGTAGGTTCCAGCTCCCTGTGGCTACGACTGAGGCCAGTTAAATGATTAAAATAATAATCATCTACTTCCACAAAAAAAAACACTTGGCAGATAACCAAAAAGGTTTCCTTTTTTTCTGTCACAGATGTTGGAAAAAGACTAATCCCCTGTCATTATTTGAGTCTACAAACAGCTATGAGAGAAAACTGTAACTTTTTAGGTTTTTTGTTGTTGTCTGGTTGAAAATAGTCTGGACACTTCACACGCCAAGCTAACTTCACAAGTTGCTTGGCTAAATTCTCAATCTAAAGACAGCTGCAAAGCAAAATCTGTTATTACCAATTTATTAACATTTACCGCTGCTGACTTGATTGTAATTGTTGTAAGAACCATTTATTATTGTTAATATTTACAGTTGCAGATGACTTACAAACATATGTTTATTTTCTTACACTTCTAGTGCTGCATGCCGTATAAAAGTAAATCTTTTCATGGAATAAATTCTACTTACAAAATGAAATGTTATCAACTCTAACTCAGAGAAAATATACTGTAACTGGCATTACTGCAATTACAGCAATATACACAGCCTTACAGTGACCAATGAAGAGAATGAAACGTTGCATTAAATGTATAGTGCTGCCTGAAATGCATGTAATTGTACATATTTGGAGCCTCAATTCCTCCGATTCATTAGAAACTGTACAACAATTATTGGCGTAGGAAAGGGGACTGAATCTTATATTTGACTTTAAAAAGGCTTAAATCTTTTTTTCTTTTCTTCTTTTGATTTGGGAAAAAAAATGCAACACTCTCCCCCCGATATCTAAACATACTCAGAATACTAAGTGGATACAACTCGTTTCATTAGAGGAAAAGCATAAATAATTCAAGATGTTGTGCCCCGTTTTAAACATGAATACATTAATAGGACCCCAGTTAAAATGTTTCATTTCACTTCGCCAATTAGTAGAACAAGTTGGAAATGTGTGAATCTGAACTTCAATTGTATTACAGGATAACACATTTTGATGGGACTACCATCTCTTCATGTTTCCGTACAGTCCCTTAATTATAGGAAAACATGTTGTCTTTTGCAGTTATCTAGCATGCACTAGTCTGTTGGGCCATATGTGCCAACCAGGTGAGAAGTGGAGATTTCTTTTCAAAACCAAGACCTCAGGAACGGCCTCAGGATCCCAAAGTATTATTTTTAATTTACAGTAGTTACCATTTTCTACCACTAGGGGCAGCCAAATCACTGCCCAACAGGCAGCAAAATGTGTAGTTCTTCTGTTTGTGAAAAACAATGAAGCTAAAAACACGGGGTAATTTTATACATTTACATCAAATGTGTGCCATAACATAACCATTGCCAATAAATAGACAATCTAGCATATGAAGCAGAAGAAGAATGGAAAGGGATAGGTGTTAGGGATAGGTGTTCATCCATGAAGGTTCAGTGCAAATGAGTGTAAACATAATCCAAAGCAGCTGATGACTTAGTGGTGGTGGTCGTGGTGGTGTGCAGTGCTGGTCAGTCTGCTAAATTCCAGTGTGTGGCTTTGTCTTTCACTTCTCCCTGAGGAGGTATAACACGGTGGCCTTCAGATAGTGTCCAAAGGCACAGACAGCAGACACCAGCCAGTGAGAACGAAAGCTGGGATCAGTGTTCACCACACATTTTGTTACATCCACCTGTTAAAACACAGAAGACACAGAGCTCACCAAATCAGTTCAGACTGTGGAATGGAATGAAACAAGACAAAAAGTCCCATTTGAAGCAAACACGCAACGAAAAGCCCTTATAAATCCCACGTGTTATTAATTTGTAAATATTCTCGGAATCTGTATTGACAAGAACTTGCCCACAAATATGTTATTTCGAAGCCCAAACCTATTCTGTAATCCCAGCAATGCTTACTTCAAGAATCTACTTAGATAACTAGAACACTTTCACAGACAATGAGATTTCACGGAGAGCACAGTTAAGTGTCCGTCCTGACACTAAACACTTCTCCCTCTTCAGATCCTTCATATCACAGAATGTTATTTAGGTTTCCAACACGCTGACATCATCTTCCACTGTAGAAATATTACAGTTTGAGTTTAGACTGCGACAGGTACCTCATTTGTGCTTATGAGGTCAGTTATACAATGCATTGCTTTTCATTTTGTCACACTCCACTTCTCTTCAAAACAAACCTTACTTGGATGCCATGTCTTTGAGTGCATGGGCACATTTGTTCACTTGTTATGCTCTTTCCTGCAGAGCAGAACCCAGGCAGAGGCACATTGCCAGGCCTTGTTCCTTCTTGTGCTCTTAATTGTTTCTGCAGAATTTTGTCAGACAGACTTTCCCCATTAACGGGATTCTACAGAAGACACGTCCAACATTCTGTCTGAAGCTGTGGAATGGATTTGTTGGGAAATTGTCAATACACACTGTATTAATCCTCATACGACCAACTGTAATCAGACAACCTTCTCAATGATGTGAACGCTCGCAAGTCACTAACATGGGAATCTTTCCCATCTCTACCATTCATCCCACCCCAATATCATAAAATGATATAACAAAATATGATGACATTTATCTTTAATCAGCATTGTATTTGTACCTTGTGATCCACATTTATCTTGTATCATACGGTAATACATTTTCTGTTGTAGCTATTGTTAAAGCAACACCAAAGATTCTTTTGTACCTTAAAATAAAGTTTCCAAAATCGTTTCAGTGGTTCATCAACTCGTAACAGGGTGAACGGCACTTCTGCATTCGCTTTGCGGCCCTCTATCTGCTAAAACCGCACTATGAAGCAGAAGAAGAATGGAAGCAGAAGAAGAAGAAGAAGAATGGAAAGTCTGTTTTGCAAAAACGGACATATCTCTGATTGTTTCTCTGATGCAGGCATGGCAATAGAGTGACAGAAGAGACAGACGTTGGGCTGGTCAAAAAGTTAGTCGAAGTAACTAACTAATTTAGGCAGAAGGCCTAAAAAGAAGAAGAAAAAAAAATAGTCTATCAACACTCTGAGCGAGTTCTTGACTATTTAGAGACAGACTGCAGAAGAAATAAAATAGTTTAAGAATACGTTCTTGGCTATTAAAAGATTTTTGTCTGCAGGGCTGTACCGGGTTTTACAAGGTTTGCTGAAGAAAAGAACTAAGCTTTGCGGTGACGACCACATCGAAAATGATAAGAGTATACTAAAGGAAAAGCTTCTGTAAATATGGGAAATGAAACCTCAAAGCCATGCGACGCATCTGGACCCATAGTGGGTGAGATGGTTAGAAAATATGGACCGGACTGCTTGAGATATCTGTCATATTGGTCAAAAAGCTTTGGCTTTCCAAAAAATGGATCACTGAGTCCAGGAAAGTTATTTTATCTGCTTTTATATATTTAACTGTTTTACCTGCTCGTCAGTGTTTAATTTCTTATACTGCACTGTAACTTTTGTTCTCGTAATTTATCTGTTTTTAATTTTTTTTAATCTGTTTTCATGTAAAGCACTTTGAATTGCCCTGTTGCTGAAATGTGCTATACAAATAAAGCTGCCTTGCCTATGCAAGTTTGCCAGATCGGGTAGCGGATCTGTAGTTCGAATGAGACTTCCGCTTCCAACCTGTAGGGAGACCGAAGAGAAAAAGTGCTTTAAAGCAACACTAGAGCACTTTTTGTAACTTAAAATAATGTTTCCAAAATCGTTTCAGTGGTTCATCAACTCGTAACAGGGTGAACGGCACTTCTGCATTCGCTTTGCGGCGCTCTACCGGCTATAACCGCACTATGCAAGTTTGCCAGATCGGGTAGCGGATCTGTAGTTCGAATGAGACATAATGGGACAATTCCGCTTCCAACCTGTAGGGGGACCGAAGCGGGAAAAGTTCTCTAGTGTTGCTAGTGTGTATCAGTATAATATCAAAGGGACCTGCATCTGTACGTCATATCCAGCTTATCTTCAGATAACAGGGGGAGAGCTGGCGCAAAATTCATTAGAGCCAAAATGATCAGTCGATTAATTAAATTGTCAATTGACAGAAAAATTTACTTTTCTTTTAAAGATATTATTCTGGCATTTCTGCTTTATTGGATAGTGTTAGCTTGGAGGGAGACTGGAAAATCAGGGGAGAGAGAGGGGACGACAGGCAGCAAAGGTAACAAGTCTTCCAAACCATACGACCACATAGGTCATTTAGACTACGACCAGTAGGAGCGTTTCAGAAACGTGTGCCCCATAGGGGTGGTAACGTAAGGGCCCAGGTTTTAAACACGTCGTTGACATTGTGAAACGGTCGCAGTTTGCTTAGATTTAGGCAGCAAAACTCCTTAGGTAAGTTTAGAAAAAAGATCATAGTTTGGGTTAAAATCAGTGCATTCGTTACGTTACTTCACTTCCCTGCATGCGTACGTACATGACGTCATTACGTAGATGATGTAATTACGCAGAATGTGACGTTCTTGTGACGAACCTTTGTCTCTGGAAAGTTATAATGTCTATGTTTCGCTATCTTTTGATGTTTTTCAGACCTAACGACTAATTGATTAATCAAGAAAATATTTAGTAGATTGCAGCCTCTAATATTCATAACACACCCACCGACCCACCCAGAAATTTGAAGAAAAAAAACAACTGTGGCACTAGTTCACTTACTTTATAATTTCAAGCCCAATATAATATTTCTATAATATCAATGCTGGAACTTAGAACAGACATATGTGGTAGGTTTAGTGATTTTACAGTGATAATATTTTGCCACATCCAGCATGTCACAAATGGGACAAATAACACCACCTTCAGTTTACCACTATGAAACTAGAGGCCTTAGAGTTATTTCATCAGCAACACTCACACAAACAAGTGATCAGGTTTAAAAAAAAAAAAGTTTCCTTACCCAGCCCCCTCTCCTTTTTAACCAGGAGGTCAGACTCTTGCGGACAAACTCCCCCATGCAGTCGACAATGGTATGGACCATAGCTGGATGACCGTGGCGAACACAGTCCACTGCCAAGGCTCCTGCCACGGCATACAAAGAAACCACCTTTCCCCAAGTCACACCTGAAAGGAGACACACAAGTTGTGGAATAAAATAAACTAAATCCTCACTCAAAGCTTTATGCACAGAGTCATTTATTGCTGCTATCTGATGTATGAACACACTGCCAAATTTTGCAAACAATGATTATTTAATGATTTGAGGGTTCTTGGAAAATGGCAAATCAAAGTGGAGCGACTCTGCTCTTTTTGAGGAGTTTTTAGTGCAGCAAACATCTGTCAGCAGCTCTCCTCAAAGATGGATGAACAAACTATAAAACCTCAGCAGAAGCCAGGCATTAGGCCGACATGCCTGTCTGTCCCACAGAGAAGAAAACCCAAACAGCAGGAAGGCAGTACGCCTCGCTAGATTAGTGAGCAGATCATTTTTCCAACTTAGTTCACATGTTGAGTAAAGCTTTCTGCCACAGCTTCAGACTATTTTTGCAGTGTTTACATGTCAGATACAAAGTGAGCCTCAACTCCATCCATCTTCTGCAACTGTCATCCGATTAATTCCTGGGACCTCACAAACGGAGGTCATGTTTCTCTTTAACTGTGAAATCTGGAATTTGCAGAATGATATTCTACATTGTGTGCACTTGCAACAGAAATTAAAGATCTGAGAAGTCTGACAGCTACATCAAGCTCTAACTAATTCTGGATCCTACACAACATTTCCCATAATGCAACTCAACTCTGTCTCTGGTTACAACCTCCCTGGCTGTTAAATGCCTGTGTCTTTAAACTCCACACCCCGAGTTTGTAACACAAATTTTCCCTTAAAATAATTGATTTCTCGGGGCGCCCTGGTAGCTCACCTGGTAGAGTATGCGCCCCATTTACCAAGGCTCAGTCCTTCGCTGCATGTCATCCCCCTCTCTCTCCCACTTTCCTGTCTTAATCTGTCCTATCAAATAAAGGCCATAAAAGCCCAAACAATTCTCAACTGACCATTATATGTAAAACCCCACTTTTCACTGCAGCCTTACATGGGATTTCCCACCAGGAGTTATCTTGGCTGATAATGTATACAGACTAACATGGCCCACCAGTTGTGCTACAGTTAAACTATCAATGTGCCCCTATAGAAAAAACATGCTTCACTTAATGTAAGGGCAAAAAGGAAACATAAGAGTATCCCATTACGATGCCCCCTCAGATGTGGCACTACAGCGCCCTTGTGGTAAAAATGATTACTTTTATTAGTTACTTTAGTAAAAGGGGTACTCCAGTGGTTTAGTATTTCACTTTAACTTTAAAACCTGTATGGAAGGCAGTAGAAACATGCCATGAACCCAACACTGATATACAGTATCTCCTTTTATAATGAGATGATGATTGACATGGTGATACTTAGCAAACAGTTGGGGTTAAATTGGAATTGTTATTGGGGGAGGGGTAGGGGTGTTATGGTTTCAGGGTTGCTAGCTACCAGAGATTGGAAGAAACCTGCCAGAAACTAGTGTGCATCATTTTGTAAAAGCAGAATATTAGAGCTATTTACATTCTGTCAGTTTCTGACCTATTTTTCTCCTTATACCTTGCCATCCACCTATAACTGTGCTGTCTGACTGACTCAGGTCACTTATTTTTTACGTTTTATGGCGGGTGGCAACCAGCGTTAAGGTGCATTACCGCCACCTAGACTGAGGTCGCTAATCTGCTAGCTAGCTTTTAAGGAAATCCTTTTGACAAAAGCGTCTTTTAGTCATTGTCTCAAATATTAAGACCGAGAAAAGTGTAACAATATATACATTGTTAAAGTCAACCGTAGGCCTATGTGCCCCTGGCCCATTTACCACTGCCTATAAACACATCCAGTGGCTGCAGTCAAATATTTACTCTCCTCTTTCCTCTGGTCTGGTCTTTACCAACTCCTGAGGGAAATATCTGGCTCTTAAGCTGCTCAATGCTCCACTATCTTTGCTAGCCAGTCGCTAACTTTGTCTGTCTGCTGTTTGGCACTGGAAAGGAAGTTTACTGCAGGTTTATCAGAGCTGTTTTCAAGCTGCCTGTGCTTGGAAACAGCACAGGCATGGTGTAACATGTTTTAGCGGTAGTTTATCTGTGCCTTGTGACAAGCAGCATGACGTTTGTGAAGCTCATGCACATTAGACACGTCTGTGGTCATAATCTACTGCTGTCCATGACTTCCTCATCACACAGTGACATGTCTAGACTGTCAGTTTTACGCCATGTCCAAATTTACACTGTAATCATTGAGGGCTACATTTTCAACCTGTAAATTTAAACTAAAGCCTAAATGCTATTTATTTCTCCCACTGTAAATCTCAGAGCATTCTTGGATTAAGATAGATATTCTTTAAATTAAGTTATTGAAGTAGTCAGTGGTATTTCTTAATAACTCTGCACATACTATGGACCACACTAACCTGATTTTCTTCAGTGTGCAGTTGACTCCTAATTAGTTTTGCAGCAGATTGCTTTGTTACAGTCCCTAAGGTATAAAGCAGCTGAGGCTCATGACTGAACTCCCTAGGTGGCGTCCAAACTGTCCGTAACAATCACTTGCTCTGGCAACATGTTAACCTAATATGGACTGAATGTTTTCGCTACAGTTTCTTTCCTGTAAGGAGGTAATGACTGGAAAAAAAATCTCTCTGACTAACTAGGGAATCCTCCATTTACCCTGCAATAGATGTGTTTACATGAAAAAGTAGGCTGGATTTTTTTTTTTTTTGGGGGGGGGGGGGGAACATAAGTTCTCCAAACCTTTGAATATCTTTATTGTATTTGTCTCAAGCTCTGGAGTTCCTCCTTCCCAATGACAACCAAATGAAGAACTTCCCTAAAAGGACAAACGCTCTGTAAACTTAGTTTGTCAATCTGATAACAAAGCACTAAAGTTAGTTCCCATGATGCAGGACTGTATGCATAGCTTGATTTACAATACAACCAGATTCTGATGTGGACCTACCTGTGGAGAAAATGTCTGCCGCCACAGCCAGGAAAGCATCGGACACAATACTCTCCGATGCCACTGTGATGTTGAGCTGTCGCGCTACGTTGCGGTAAACGTTGGGTCGAAGGTACTCCAACTCATCACCTGGCCACAACATAAGAGACTAAACTCAATCAAAAACATCTCTATTGATTGTCTCTGACTTCAAATGTAGGCTACACACACAGTTAAAGCAAAACTATATAACTTTTGAAAGAAGCAATAACACATTCTTCCTCTTACAAATGAATAGTTGACTTCATTAGCAGTAAAATGCAGCCTTGCTTGATTCATAACCTCAATGGTCTTGCTGCTACAGCCTTACTTGGTCTGGTAGTTTATAGGTAAATATTGCTGGATAACAGACAAACTGAGTCAGTTGGCTGACTTTATTACTCTTTTCCACTCGTGCTCCTTTAACAATAACCAGTCATTCATAGTCATTCATAGCTGCAATGGTCACTGTTTAGCAAAAACTACATGTCTCACTTTCAATTTAAAAGTGAATTCTGGTTATGATTTTCACCAAAACCTGTAAGATTGATACGTCTCTAATGACTCTAGGTTGAATATGTTGCTGGAGCCAGTTAGGTTAGCTTGATATAAAGACTGGATGCAGGGGGAAACTAGCATGGCTCTGTCCAAAGGTACAAATAACTTCCTGGATTCCCCAATGGTTGCCTGGCAACTGGTCCCGGCCAAGATATAGTCCAGCACATACCGTAATTGTTGTTTTTACACTACAGAGTTTTTGAACGGATTAAACAAGATATAGGAGCCATGTATATTATGTTTGTTTATGGTTAATAGTTTTCACCTATTACGTAACGTAGGACGTCATGGGGGTTGGTCTGACAATAATCAGTCTATTTATACACCTGGACACCTGCATGGTGGAGACTAGAGAGGGGGTGAGCTTGGGTTTTTGCATTTTCTGTTGACCGCAAGTTTCTCCACATCTACGTTTACCTCTTTGCAGTATTTTTTTTAGGCAACTGAATTTTGTTTATTAATGTTTTTTTCCGACTTTCAAATGAACAATAAACCCTTGAAAGCATAGCTCGGAGTGGATCTGAATTATTCAAACGGCGCGTCATACAGGTGATTGTTCCCTGACTTATGGAGGTTGCAAAGAAGTCGCTACACATGATATAACGTGTTAATTAGTGAGTATTTGCGGTGCTGGTAGGTGGATTTTATTACTTTTGAACAGAGCCAGGCTAGCTGTTTTCTCATGTTTCCTGTCCTTGTGCTAAGCTAAGCTAACAGCTATATATTTACTGTACAGACATGAGAGTGGTATCGATCTACTCATGTAACTTTTTTTTTTTTATTTAATTCATGAGCTGTAAATGCTTTGTTGAATGACTTAAAATCCAGTTGATTTTAAAAGGGTGATAGAATGCAAAACCGATTTTACCTTGTCATAGTTGAATAACGACAGTTTGGTGGGTAAATAGGACATACATAGAACTGCAAATTCCCATTGACATCCCTTTCCTCTGCAAATCTCACAATTTGAAACTGCCTCTGAAAACGGGCAAATCTCTTGGCTCTAGTCTCTACCTTTGTCACGCCCCAACATTTACATAGGCTACACCACTAGGTCGCTCAGATCTCAGAAATTGTATACACTGTTCGTCTGCTATTTCATCACTAAATTCACTTCTGAATTGAATTTCGTCACGCCACTTATATTACACTAGCAGCTAACAAAACCCCTTAAATTCACAAAAATGCATTAAATTGAAATCGGGTGTTAGGTGAAGTGTTAGCTTTGTAAGACCTTGGGGTAGCTGTAATATAAGTGGCGTGACGAAATTCAAACTGTAAATATACTATAGTTATGCCGGCAGCCGGCAGCTGGCCAGCTCCGCGGCGCCCCGGTAGTCCAGTAACCCAGAAACGGTTACTTTGTCCTGGGTATGGAGCCCAGCAGGCTTCTGCTTTCTCGTCAGACTGTGTGGAGCTCCTGAAGTCCGACACGTCTTACCAAATTTGCAATTAGCCATCAATTTTCGTAAAACGGCCCATATTTGAGCTTTATATAGTTGATTTCTTGCATAAAAAAGTCTCAGAAGTGAATTTAATAACGAAATAGCAGACAAACAGTGTCTGAAATGTGAGACCTGCTGTCTCGTCTTCAATGTATGTGTATGTGGTTCGCTCAACCAATCAGCGCGCAGCTCATCTAAATATTCATGAGCATACCATATTTGGAAGAAAAGCTCTTGTTCCAAATAGGGCCATATTCACAGGATAGTTAAGGGCCCATAGAAATGCACTTGGGCCATTTTCAGCCCAACCAATGTTACATACCCTATTAGGAGACCTTAAGGAACAGTGTGAAATACCCTATATAATCATTCTATCACCCCTTTAAAAGGAAACAAAGGCTAATTTATGTAATCAGCTCAGACAACTCGGTTTTGACCAAAGTTTTTAACTCATTTGGGACACTCTGTACTGCCTGAAAGTGTTCCCAAACATTCCCCGTTTTTATAGACACAGTCTCTGTTAAATCTGAGTTTCCAGTAACTTGCATAACTAAACTGGAGGTGGGGTGATAACCACAAATGGTAAAGTGAAACCTCAGACAGGAGGAGCCATTTTTAGTCTATCAGTTTTCATACTGGGCAAACATCCAAATGCTACCTAGCCTAAATGAAACTGTCTATTGTTTGTCTGAGGATTCCCAGGAATCACTTCAATGTGTTTCAATAAAAATGAAAGGTAATCCCACAACACATTTCTGAATGACGTCAAACAGGACCACAGACACGTTATTGAGTTCATAGGCCCAAGCAGCGCCCTCGCCACCCCCAGACCTGAAAATTCTGTAAATATTCAATTCATTCATTTTGATGTGATATTTTAAATTATTTTTTTTAATTATTATTACTGTTGTATGTCCTAGAGTTTGTCTAAATTAGCTTCCAAAAGCTTTTGTTTTATTTTTTATAATTGTTCTCTTCTCTTTATTGTTAAAACTATCTATGTGGCCTATTTATGTGTTTTTTTCATTTTCCTTGGCCTAAAAGTGGTCAGTTTTAAGCACACTGAGTCTACAAATATTGCTGTCTGTCTAAGCCCACTGTGTGGAACTGTAAATTATCAAATGTAAACTGCAGTTCTGGTCCCCAAATGTCCTGGAAAAATACCTATGACATGACATCTGTGTCCTCCATGGTATACATATCAGTGTAAGCTTCTGTGGGAATATTATGGGAATATATGCCTTTGAATGCTGACATAATTCTACTCACATGTGAGGATGACAATGAGTCTATAAATTACTGTCTGACATAAAGTGTACAGTGTTTGGTAGACCATCACCAAAACGTACCCAGCCACAGGAGAACTGACGATGTCTCTCCCAGTGCCCCACCTGATGCAGCCAGTCCATGGTCAGGTTTAGACCAGCCTATCCCGGCACGGTTCAGCCTGGAATGAATGTAGTCCCTGCACAGTGCTTTGGCCTGGGACACCAGCTCCTTGTCGGTATGCGAGCGGTCAAACACTTCAGAAGCAAACACAGAAGAGCGGCGCAACATCTCCATGCCCTTGTCATCCGCCGCGGACTGCACTGCTCACCTCCCCGCCTTCACCGCCTCTCACAGCGGCAACTTCTCCCCGGCACTTGTCCCCCCTCCGTTCCTTTCTAGTTGGTAGGAAGGCTTGAGGAGATTATCCTGCATAACAAACATGCGGATTAGTTTGAAGACATCTTTTGATAGCCTGATTAAAGCTGTCCGACGCAAACTCAATCACTGAAGCTGCATGTTAGCCATATCAGACTGGAGAGCAGGAACATTTAGGCGAGGACAAGTTTGATACTAAACCAGTAAAGTTAGGCTGCGTATGAATCCACAAAATTACGGTTAGTGCGCCCATCGCTTGTAGTGAAGGTAAGGACAATTAAATTAAGTTACATTTACCCGATAATTAATAAATAGGCTAATACGCCTTTACTCAAATCCTATCCTGCATCCTAATGAGCAGAAAAGTGGTTTTGATCACTGACTTACATAAACTGAAGCCGTAAAAAACCTCTCCAGTTTATAGTCTGACAGGCTTTCCTTCTAAGGGCACTTATTGTGAAGTCCAAAGGCGGAGATAAGTAGACCAACACAAGCCCCGCCCCCATCCCATCCCAACTCTCTCTCTCTCTCACACACACACACACACACACACACACACACACACACACACACACACACACACACACACACACACACACACACACACACAGAGGGGACTGGATCTATTATCGAATGCCTGCAACAAAATTACCAAATCTCAACTGAAACTATAATATTATTATTATTATTATTATTATTATTATTATTATTATTATTATTATTGTATTTAGCACTTTTCAAGCACTAAGTGCATTAGCCTATCTTCTTTTCAACAGGAAACCCACAGGTGGCTTACCAAAATAAAACGTTTATTTGTGTCTAAATCATCCTGAATGTGTGAGAGGTACTTATTGAACAAGTGCAGGCTGTGAAGCAGAGGTAAGAAATTGTTAGGTGACATGTTGCCCACAGTGAGTATATAGCCTACTAAGAAATTACTCCACAAGAGACATTTATGAAAGATAAAAAAAGGATTTGGCAGGATATAAAAGCCTTAAATGTTTTTGCTTTAAGTCTTAAAGGGGAACTCCAACGATTCGGTATTGCACTTTCATAAAGTTAGGGGACTTAAAGGACAAATCCGGCGCAAAATGAACCTAGGGGTTAATAACACGTTTCCGAATTTGACCTTTCTCTGGGATTTGTTTTCATGCTAATCGAATGTGACCAGTTTTATCACAAACCGCTAATTAGCTTATAACGCTAGTCGTCGGGGCAAGGGTAAAGTAAAAAGAAATCGCTATTTCTATACCACTAACAAGGCTCAAAATAGCACCACACTTCCACGGTAGCATAATGAGGGTCCCTACATGTAAACCGAAGCATTGAGAACTTTGTAAGTGTACAGGCAGTTCATTAAAAAGATAGTTTAGAAAGACAGTACCGTTCACGTACACAAGCAGGCGCCATCTTGGGAAAACAGTCTGACCAGTCGAACGACAAACGCCGTGCATATATTTTAATAAACAGATATAATTCATGCATTTCCATGTAATTACATTTCACAAATGTAATTACTATCGACCCATTGGGAAACCACGGACCATGGGACATTTCAAGTGACAGTTCAGCTCACGTTGCATGGTGTTCGTTGTTCGACTGGTCGTGACTGTTTTCCCAAGATAGCGCCCGCCACCCTCATTATGCTACCGTGGAAGTGTGGCGCTATTTCGAGCCTTGTTAGTGGTATAGAAATAGCGATATTCTTTTACTTTACCCGTGCCCTGACGACTAACTTTATAAGCTAATTAGCGGTTTGCGATAAAACTGGTCACATTTGATTAGCATGAAAACAAATCCCAGAGAACGGTGAACTCGGTACACATGTTATTAACCCCTAGGTTCATTTTGCGCCGGATTTGTTCTTTAACAATACCACCAGGGGCGATTTTAGCCTGTTTTAAACTTGATCCCAGCACCCTTAAAAAATAGTTTAAAAAAAAAAGTCTGTGTTCCTGAGCTCCCGTGAGATCAGTTTGTGAGCCACAGCAGAGGTCCTGGTATCACCTAAAGCTGCACATCCAGCTGAACACATTTAGCTAGCATGTTGGGAAATGGTCATAACATGCCTTCAAAGTTGGCGAAGCTGTTTAAATCCTAAATGGGCATGATTATTTTCAAACGGGTCCATTAAACTCTCACATCAAGATATCTGAATGAGCTGTATTTGGCTTTGATGAGTAAATTTACAGCCAGGTCTGACACATGTCAGCTAGCTATAGCCTAGGTAAGTTAGGTTCAGAGTTCTGCATAAAGTGAAAATATTAATGATTGAAATAGTGAAACTATGTTAATATTATTATCACCTTTTTCCCATTCCCTGTTTCTGCATACTGGCAGCCTATTTATAAGTCTTGGCACTGTAGAAATTGGATGTGACTAAATACTGATCCTAGAGCCTAATTGCATAATACCATTTCATTTGTAATACCACCTCACCTTTGTAGTAATGGCCCTGGGGCGTTTTGTACGGTGGCCCTGAAGTGCAAATCACAACAGCAAATAGAAAAACGCAACGGCAAATAGGAAAACACGACAGCAAATATGAAAACACGACAGCAAATAGGAAAACACGACAACAAATATGAAAACACGACGGCAAATATGAAAACACGAAAACACGACAGCAAATATGAAAACACGACAACAAATATGAAAACACAACAGCAAATAGGAAATCACGACAGCAAATATGAAAACACGACAGCAAATAGGAAAACACGACAGTAAATATGAAAACACAACAGCAAATATGAAAACACTTCAAGAAATTTTAAAACTTTAAAAACATTAACTTCTACCGGAAAAGGTAGGGCCTATCTAGCAGATAGTGTTTTCCTATTTGCTGTCGTGTTTTCCTGTTTGCGGTCGTGTTTTCATGTTTGCTGTAGTGTTTTCCTATTTGCCATTGTGTTTTATGATTTATTGAAGTGTTTTCCTATTTGTTGTCGTGTTTTCATATTTGCTGTCATGTTTTCCTATTTGCTGTTGTGTTTTCCTATTTGCCGTTGTGTTTTATGATTTGCTGTTGCATTTTTCTATTTGCTGTTGTGATTTGCACTTCAGGGCCACCGTAGTTTAGCATTAAAGTAACTTTTATCAGAATTATTGATGTTAGTCTCTTTCTAGTTATAAAATTCAGTTTCAGTGTTATAAGGTGAAAGCTCACAAGCTTATCAAATTGTTGTAAACTGTCTATTAACTAGACCTGTTAGATGAAGGCAGTGGAGTAAATGTATAAAGTACAGCACTTTGGTTGTATAAGTTTGAGTATTTAAGTATTGGTCATACATTTTGGCTACCATGATGTCCTAGTTGATGTGGTGGTACTGTGTAGCCATGTTATTTTTTATTTTGAACGCCAAACACTATGAGAGAAAGCAGCGACACACCTTCTTCACTCCCTAACAGAAAATTGTTTTAATAATTTTGCTTGGCAGACGAGCAATATTGTAATTTCTGGGGAAGCCACCCCGCCCTCTGTTCATGCTGTTTGGACATGCCTGAGGAATGCCCTGCTTTGTTTAGGACTGCTCAGCAGATTTGCAGAACTCATGAAACTGTGACTGACAATTTGTTCACGAAAAAGGCTCACTGAGACATTGTCTCAGTGAGCCTTTTTCTTGTTCCTTTTTCTTGTTACCTTCATTTCACAATATCTTTGCAGCACCAAACCATCTAGCAACATACCATTTCTCCATGTGTCAGCTGAGGTGTTGATACAGTATTTTACTAACTGCTTTGGCTCAGTTTCACACTCTAAATCACACGTTCAGTCCTCAGAATACAGATATGGGCATATATATGCATATATGCATATTGTGCATATCATTGCAGCATGTATTGCATGCATTTCTCCCCATTTTAACAGCAATTAAAGAATTGCTAGCTGCGATAAACTGATTAGTCGATTGACATTGATATGTCAATTATTTCATCCAGCTTTTCCTTTATAAGAATGTTCTGATTTTCCTTTTAATAATTATGAGGTTTGTAACTGTTGGTTGGACAAAACAAGCATTGTAAAGGTGTCACTTTGGGCTCTGGGTAATTGTGATGGATATTCTCACCATTTTCAGAATTTATACAAAATAATCAATCGTGTAATCAGCAGATGAATCTATAATGAAAATGATTAATTGCAGCCTTATATAAAAAAAGTTAAAAATATGATTCACCTCATCCAACTAAAACAGCGAAATCCTGCTTTTATATTAATGCTTGAGTAAAATAATCTAATATAATATGTAAATAGTATAACCGTCAGAGGGGACATTGTTCTGCATAAGGTTAGTACTTTTACTTTTAATACTGATATACTTTTACTTAAGTAATATTTTCAATGCATGTCTTTTTTTTGTTTTGGGGTGTTTTATTCAATTTCATAGCACTTGAAACAAATGTTTAAATGGTTTTAAAACAGTATCCTGACTAAACTTTGACATATACCAGTCTGTGATCCACTCAACATCCTCTGATCTTAACTATTAGTCAAAATAATTCATAATTTCTGCTTTGTTTCAACTCAAATTAGGTATAATGTCATTTAAATTAGGTTTATTGATCATGTACAAAGGAAGTGTTAAAACAAGTGACAAAAACGTTTTAAAAAAGGCGTCAAAAGCATTGAAAAAGCGCCATAAACAAAGACAACAAGTTCACGGTGGACGGGAAGACAACGCAAGGGTTAAGTAAAACATCTTCCTTAAAGCACTGCATGGTCTTGCACAAGCCCACTTGTCTGAAATGCTTCAGGTCCTCTGGCACTATTCTTTTAATTGTTTCAAAGAGCAGGACAAAAATGTTTGGCGAGACAGCTTTTAGTTTCTATGCTCCGAGCCATTGGAACGGTTTACTCATGAAAATGTTGATATCTTTAAACTACATTTAAAACCCACCTCTTTAACCTGGTTTTTGATTAGAATGTTTTATGACCACTTTATCTTATTTTTTTTTAATAGTATCTAAAATGTTTATGTAGTTTTCAATTAATTTTAACATATTGTATTGGGTTTATTAACACATTTTCATAATTTGAGTACATTTGGCCCAAAATGGTTTTGTTTACATATGTACCTTATCAGCTTGTGATTCATCTGTAAAGCACTTTGTACACCAACCTGTACTTAATTTGCTATATAAAGAAAGTTTGTTTATTTAATTATTAGTTATTCATTTTAAATCATGTGTAAATGCAGGTTGTCTTTAATGCCAAGACAGGATTTGGAAATGGCTCAATTTAAAATGATGGTGCAAACTGGTGGCTAAAAAAAATGATTCATTCAGTCATTGTTGCGTAAACAGTCGTAATCTAGCAATTGAAGCCTTTCATACCGGTAAAATGTAAAGGAACTTTAAATACTAAATAAATGTAAGTCTACAACTAAACATTTGGTGGATATCTGCTGACAAGATGTTTTTTGATAAATCTGCAACACACTGTATGTAAAACAACACTAAGTATCAACACAAAGCCACAGAAAGTGTGATTGCAACGATCTTTTATTTGTTAGGGTTTCAACAGAATAACATGAAGACTACATGGGGGCGTTCAGGAGCATGGCCCTAATGACATGCTAATAAATAGGAGAAACAGTCTGTATGTTAAACAGTCAGTCTCTTACACACACAGAATGTCAGATGGTTTGGAGATAGTCTCCAGTGGCAGGCAGAGACACGCACGCACGCACGCACGCACGCACGCACGCACGCACAGAGACAGACACACACGCAGAGACAGACAGACACACACACACACACACACACAGTAAAGATTCCAGTCTTCGTACAAAAATTATACCAAATAATACCATGTGTGCATGTAGCGCACTAAATAACTGACAATAAGCATCACTGGTGTCTCCCAAAAGTCAGCTCCCATTTGTCTAAAACAGTTTGACACACAGCAAGACATCATCAAGTACAATTACTTCAAAATATGTTCTTCTGGTTTTGCTTTTAGAAGGAAAATCTGTAACTTTTACAAAGAGTACACACTAGAGTAACCACTGCACAATATTTCCTCAAATTGTTATCCCTATGCAAAAAAAAAAAGGATACATTTGATTACATTTGATATTAAAGAGAGAAATGTAGCACCAAACTGGCCATAACGCTGCCTAACTACAGATGTAAGCAGAAGAGCTCCCTTTTAAACATTCAAAACATCCCTTCATTCACAGGAAAATAAAGCCTCAGATAGAAATAAATACTGATTATACCAATAGTCCATACAGGTTTATTTTTAAAAACACTCAGAAATGTTGCCAAATGTTTGAAACCAAAAAATTGCTCACTGTGCTAAGAGCAGCACAACTTTCTCAAAACTCCCTATGCATATCCAAAATTGAATGACTTCTACTCATGAACTCGTTTCAACATCCCGTGAACTTTCTGCTCGCCTACATCTCTCTCACACACACCTGACTCTTTCAAAGAACAATGCATGGAGCACATACTATCATGTACCTTCATTTTCCACATACTGTATCATCTGTGTCCCAGTCATAGCACAGTGCTGTGCCCAACAAAGCTCCAGTCATGTGCAAAATAGAAAAGTCCTTCAAAAAGCCTTAAGCGAAGCCCTTTGCGTTGGAGTTGGTCCCATATAACAGTATTTACCATCAGTGTGTGTGAACAGCAATACACGTGCAAAAACTGATCAAAATGTACACGTCTCCCTTTCATTATATCCTGTATACTGAAACAAATGTTATCATTTACATCATTAATCAAGAAACATGCACAGACCATTAGAATTAAATCCTTGGGCTGAGAAACGTTAACGCTCAAACTGGCAGTATATTTCAGTCTCCAGTTGTTATTGTCTTCTCTTCACATAAAAATGACACAGAGAACGAGACTGGATTGTCTTTCTGATGTCCCAGAGGCCCAGCCTCCAGATACATGATGTTTGATTCAGTTTCCGTTTATCTCCATGGGACCTCCTTTGGGTATGAGCAGGCTCATCCGGCCCGTAGTGCTGGCTGCACTCTTAATCACCTCCATCCATCTGTGAAGACAAGCGAGCGGACACAGGTTTGAAACTGTTACTACGCGACTTTTAGGCTGACCTGTGGAATGTACTACAGTGTTGTGGGGATTAGAAACAAGTCATATACCTTTCAAAGGTGTACTCGCTTTCTGCCCGGAAAAAGTAAACATGGGACTTGAACTGCAGCTTGAAGACGTACTCCTTGTGAATGCCGTCCGACTCTTCGGGGGTGCTGACCGTGTAACCGAGCAGGGGGAGGCTAGCCAGCGGGAAGTCATCCTGCAAACCGAGACAGACATGCTTTCTGAATACAGACACACTCGCCTCACTCTTGCATGTTTTTAATGTCTTGTACTCCACCAGGAATAATTCATCTCAGCTTGTGTCTGCTGACCTGGTGAGTCTTGTAGAAGAACAAGCAGAAGTTGGTGAAAACAACCCAGAGTTTCTGCCAGCCATTACTGTTCTTGAACTTCCTCAGGAGGTAACCTGACAGCTGGTTCTACACAGAAAATATCAAGGTTAGATGCATGATCGTAGCTGATGTTTCATCATAAACTCAAAATAAAAAGGTCAATGATTTGTGTCTGTGTGTAAGCGCTTGCCTGTGACATATTGCACTGATTACATAGAAAACGGTTGTGGATTAGTTAGGGCTGGTAAAGTGTGGAGGCATGCTCTAACTCCAATTAATCATGTTTTCCTGCTCATATCACTTGACGGCTCACTTCTGTCTCAAACCCGAAACCCGGTGGTTAGTGGTGTGTGTGTGTGTGTGTGTTCTTCCATTACTCCATTTTATTATTGTTATATTGAGTCGTTAATTATATGTGATTGGATAAACTGTAATGGATTTTTGGATTTGTGTGCGGGTGCAGCAATCGGTGTGTTTTGGATCTTCTGAGATATGGAGGATATAAGATGTGATATATCAATAAATAAACCAGTTTGAACTCTCAATAGAACACTTACAGTCAAGGTTTTTTTGACTCAATTTCAACATGTGATAAAATGACAAAGCGTTTTTTACTCAGTTATGCTTTCTACGGCGACTTGAGGGAGTAAGTACAATTACTGCACTTCTTCTAATAATCTATTGTGGCTCTAGTACCTGGTTCATGCGCAGATAATCAGTGAGAGAGAGGTTCTGGTTTCGGTACCAGCAAACGTGTGTGATGGTGTTTGGTCTTTGGCCCTGACCGAGGAGATAGCGGGGAGGAAGTTCTGGTGAGACAGCCGGAGAGCCGTAGACTGAGAGGGTGAAGAGACACAAAGGAAGAAAGGGTGCACAGAAAGTGTTAGCATGTTAGCTTTGAGAGGAAGAAAAAGGGGGGGGGGGGGAAAGAAAGAGCAGTTAGGAAGTCCTCCAGGTCTGTGGAGTAAGAATGTGTCAGAGAAGTTATTTTATTAAAAATGATTAATATCCTATAATGACAGAAGGGAAGAACAATGAGCCTTCCAGAACATGCTTCAGTCAAACAGTAGAGACAGTAGAAACACAGGATATTTACAGTCACCGGGGGGGGAGACATTAAAGGAAACCTAAAAAAGGTTGGAAAGAAAAGGTGAAACGCAGAGATGGACCCAAGAGCGACGACAGCCGTTCGTCTCAAACCCACCGATGCAGTGATGAATGTCATCGTCTGTGTTTTTGGAAACGTATTGGGAGTGTGTGTGTGTGTGTGTGTGTGTGTGTGTGTGCGTGTGTGTGTGTGCGCACGCGCGTTTGTGTGTAAATGGGCGTGTACGTGTGTCTAAATGTGGGCAGAGGAGGAGTACCTCCACCGCCTGGCTGTGATCAGACATAGACACACTGGTGTTGCGATGCCAGCACACATGCATGGTGGTGTTGGCGCGGTGGTGTGTCTGCTTGTCCAGAGATGTGCGGGAAGAGTTCATGTCGTCCTCCGACTCCTGCTCCAGAGAAACCTCATCAGACGATCCTGGGGGGGGGGGGCGAGTTTTTTGAAGGGAAGGAAGGGATTAACTCTACATTTGAATGTGTGCTATATCCCAAGGAAAACCCCTTTTTTTTTTTTTCTTCTTCTTAAATGTTATTCAGCTGACGAAAGTATACAAAAGACATCTTCCCCAAATCAGTTGTGGCACACCTTCAGGTAATACATGGAGGCAATAAAAACTCTTACGGTTTGAGTGATCGCCGAGTCCAGCGTCAAAAAAGATGCTGGATTTCTCTTGGGACTTCTTGGCCATGTCAATAGCCATGTTTAGGTCCTCAATCCACTTCCCCATCTCCACTTGAGAGCTGAAATCACAAGTGATGACAAGTAGTGTTCAATGATAGTATATATACCGTATAGGAGATACAATGACAAATTACAACATGATGTTAGTAGTAGTAGTTTTTCATAAACTTGCAGTTAAGTATGCATTTCTAATTTCTATCATTCTTAAATTTGCCTAACATGACATAACCAGCTTCTTATAATATGAGATTCTCTGTATACTATTTAGAGTAACACTATAGCGTAAGCCTGTGTTCACATACAGTCAGGCGGTCCGGGGGAGACGAAAAAAAACCTACAGCGGCCTGTGGCGAAAAGTTGAGACAGATTCAACTTTTGGAGAAACGCAAATGGGCCATTTAAGTGACACTCCCACCGCCGCACAACCCTGCAGCTATTCGCTGGATTGCTTTCTTTGGTCTGAACGCGCCCTAACTTGTAGAACAATAGAAAAAAAATATCTCACTTCACTCTTCCCCCAGTCACTTTCTCACCTGGCAGCCACAACAATGGTCCTCTGAGCAGAGTAGATGGTGAAGCAGTGGGGGACTGACCACTCATTTTCACTTTCCTCAACCTACAAACAAAAGAGAAAACCAGAAAACATAAGCCAAACATCGGAACACATTTGTTTACAGTGAATGTTTTAAGCTTAGGAATAAAAGGGGGAAAAACAGTCGGAAAATGTCTGACTCAAGTCCCAGATGGACCTGCCAGAGAGCCTCTACTGAAACATCTGTATGCATCTGTGTGGAGGTCAACCGTGATCAGTTCATGTCCTTTTCATTTAGCCTCCTTTCAGCAGCCGCGGTAAAGTCCAAAACACACATTTGGCAAGAAACATTTGTCCTGCTTACATTTTACCATTTGAGATGGTTAAATTTTGGCTAGATCTACAACTACAAATAGTTGCAAGGACTGACATGATTCTGCATCTTGAGCAATCTGAAGTTTCTGGTTATTCGTCTACACAAGCATGGGAGAAGAAGGGTAGGGGTTGGGCATCCATAGGGCTGTACAGAATAGTCCGAAGCTTCATTCATAACGTTGACATTCAAATTCCAAATCAACATTTGAATGTTGCGCAGCTTTTTGCCAGTCCATTCATTATGTTTAAACCCGGTATTTCTGCACAGCTGCAGATAAAGATTAAACTAAACTAATATTATTAGTATTCTACTATTTGGAGAATTAGATTCCTGCTGTGGCTGCCTAGAATTGTTTCAGACTTGTGTGATACAAACATTTTCAACTCCAGAGCGTTGTTTTTGTTATAGCATAATGGCCCGATAATTACTCCATCATTATGTTATGCCCTTATTAGATTAGCCTGCGGCCTACATGTATTTATGTTGAGAGTTATATTCATTAAAGAAAGTTGATTTCATAAAAAGTGTGTAAGGGGATGACGTCATCAAATATGACTACAGACGTTAAAAGCTGCATTCGAAAACCTCTATAGAAGCTTTGAATGTTAAAAAAAAATAAAAATAAAAATAAACGACATTCGGAATCGGTACAGCCCTGGGCATCCCAGCTGGCGGAGCTCAGAGGACTTACCGGTGTATCCAGCACTATGAGCTGCAGCCAGGAGTAAAGCAGAGACATGCAAAGTTAGGAGACCCAGGCCCTCTCTTCTCAACACACTGACACACTAACCACATCACACGGAATACTGAAAACATCTCCCCATCAGGTAGCACTATTCTTCTAACAGTGTACCTGGATCTCTACAACAAGGGGCCAAAAGTTAGAAGAGGTGAACTAGAGCTTATACACTCACGATCATGCCGTGAAGGGGCAGCTGGCCATGCACTTTGAACTGATTGGTCGCTGTAACACCTTTGCTTGTGTAGAGGAGCATGTCTGAGAACTGAGAAGACAACAGAACAAACATTTAGAGTGATTTCTAAGTGCATTTATTTGTAAGTGTCAACGCTTTAATTACAGTTTAAGTAGTAGTCGATTTGTACTTACCAGGAAAAACATCCTTTGCTGCAGTCCTTTCTTGGTAAGCTTGTACAGACATCCCTCTCGTATGAACTCCTAAAAACAGCAGGTTGTCAGTTAGCCCGGTTAGTTAGTTTCCCAGCACCCCCTACCCTCTGCTCTGTGTCGGTGCACTCACCCTGCCTGGCGCTGTTAAGTTCTCTATACCAATCAGGTCTCTCTGTAGCTCCGTTAGCTTCTGGAAATTCTCCAGCCGGATGAGACTGCTCTGGAGCTGAGTGGCCATCTCAGCCACTTCCTTCAGAGCCTCTGGAAGGAAATACAAAATTATGTGAATCCAAAATACTCTCATTGGTGTCTTCTAACCATCTCAACAGAGCCAAGAGAAGTTTATTTTAGAAACTCACTCAGTCCATTTTGAGAAAAACATTTTTTTTTATCTTCAATTTGTAGATTTTTGTACTAAAACGTAATAAATAGTCATATTTCTTTTATATTAGTCCACTAATCGGTCGCTTTGGTCTTAGTCGTTAAGTCGTTTTTTTATGCATTTTTCATGCAAAATGACTTATTTCCAAAAATACAACATTTAAAATGTTTTTGCATGATTCTTCGTGGAGAAACTCAATTTACAGATCTGTCGATTAAATCAACTAATCGATTAGTTGACTAAATGGTATGAGTGTTGGTCGACTAAGAATTTCTTTAATCTAGGACAGGCCTACTTTCTTAGAATAATCATTTGAAGTAAACCCACAAATATCCAGCTACTAGCTAAGTATTACTCCCATCACTGGAAGAGTGAGTGACGCAGCATCTACAACATGTTCTATGATGTTAACCGATATCTAATTTAAGTCAAATGTAACAACTTAATGTTTCATTCACTCTCTCTTGTCACATGGGTGGAAGTAGCAGCCAGCAGCCAAACGGTCTCTCCGCTCCCACCGCAGGGAGACTTTTTTGCAGAGAGAACTGATGACCGGCCGGGAGATGGACAGTCTGGATAGCCATCTCCCGGTGTCCACTGTCTTCCCGGCGGAGTGAAGCAGAGGGACCGTAGGTTCAGTTCGGTTCTGCTGATGCTAATTCAGGCAAACGCTGTTTAGTTGTGGGTATCGTTGCAACGTTTGTGTCCGGTTTCCCTTTTGTGAATGACAAATAGATTACCCCCGCCTGCTGGCATGGAGAGTCATTTCCTCTCACGCAGGAGCAGAACGTACGTGGTAGTCTTTAGGCTTTAGTCTTTGCGGTGTGTTCAAGTGCAAATTTTTCGTCAAGACAAAGGCAACGTCTGGCGACGTGAGGCGACGCCACAGTCGGCCTCCTTCCCCACCAGTTCAGTTGTGTCAGGGGCCTTATGGGAAACTCACCCTTGCATGCGTCATGATCACGGTGGGTGGGAGAATAATGCTTGCACAGTCTCTCCAGGATGAGTTTGTAGTGCATGAGGCGTTGGATGGGCTTGAGCAGGAATGTGTTGAGGGGCAAGTAGCAGACTTTCTGCAGCTCAAACTCTTTGTAGACCGTCTCAAGCTTCTTCAGCCTCTTGGTGGCTTTCTCCAGCTCTGTTAACACCTCATCATGTTTCTGCAGGAAGCTGGTGAATTCCTAAGAATAAAAGAATTGCATACAGCGTGAAATTACAGGACATTCTGTGTGTCAGTCAAACATGTAAAGGGGAGGCAATGTTAATTAGAGAACTAACAATGCATTCTTACTTTTAGAGCACACATGTTCCTCAGCATCACATCACCAATCCTCTGGTAGTCCCCTTTGACGTGAGCATTAGAGCGCCCCTCCCTGAGGAAACGGACAGATTTGGTCTTTATGAGCATCTCATCAGAGGCTTCCACACCATCATCGTCATCATCATCATCATCATCATCATCACACAGATGTAGGAGCACCTACCAGAGAGCCAGCCTCTGGTCTAACTCCTTGAGAAAGCTTCGATGGAACTCATAGATGGGATCAATGTTGGAGAAGAGGAGGGTCATCAGGCCTTCGGGCATGGCGTTTTCTTTGATCACAGCACTGCGAAACCACTGCGAACAGGAGAGGGACAGCACACTATTAATGCATATACTCTCTTTATAGATTAGACTGGTATGTACACATGATGATGCACGACAATGACAAGTCAGGTTCACGAGTTGTGGCTCAAACAGGAAAAGCATATTGTCCCTTTCCCCATCAGGGGACGGTAACGTTTTCAAACTAATAAGCCCGACATTTTTTGTGGTTTAGTCTCCAACAAACAATACCTAACGCACTGTATATAAAACAGAAATAGAAAAGCAACCAAAAGTATTACTATATTCTTTGAGGGGTGGAGTTGAAACGGGTCACATGCCTATTTTCACAAATAAGAGGAACGTTTTATTTTGATTCAATGGTGGTTCCCAGTTTTACCGGGCTTTTTCAATGTAAAATAAAGCCACACTAGAGAGCCGCTTACTGTGCTCCAAGGCTGCAACACAACAAGCGCCTGGCCGCCATGGAAACCAAAACTTGCGCATGTTAAATTTGGAACCCATGATCAGATTTGAAACCAAATCCTCCAAACGATTCCAATAAAGAAACAATTCCACTGGAATCGTAACTTTTTTAAACGATTCCAAGTAGGAATCGGTTCTCGATGTCCAGTCCTATTATTAAGTCCTTTCTGGCTAGAGGTTGGTTCCTAAAGTAGAAATTACATTTAAATTATAGATATTTAAGTGCCCCGTAGGGCTGCCCCCTAAATTTTAATTATTCTCATCATCACCCCCCCCGAGTTGAATCTAATGTCAGTCTAATCACTGCACGTCTATATAGCTGTGTCAGAGCAGCGCAGGATAAAATGGCCATCTATAAACATGAGACCCATGTAGGCTGGTTTAGGAGTTTAGTGTGAGGCGGACAGTACTGTAATGGCGCTTACCCACTGCTAGTACCAGCTCTACTCTACTCACCGCGGTGCCCCGTCCTCCATTTTCCATTGCAGATTGAGTACCGCCTCATGCCTGAGGTGAGCGCGGCTGGTCGTCATAGCGATGCCGCAGGAAACTGCCGTGACCTAACGCGACACACTCACAGAACGCCGAAGGTGTGTTGTTTTTGACTCTCGGCATGTGTTGCCACAGCCAGAAGAAAAAAAATGTAGTTTCCAAAGAAGCTGGAGGCGGCAAAAAAAAAAAAAAAGGACGCTGCTGGCTAAACTATTTAAACATGGCGGGTTTGTTCAGGACGCAGCGATTAGTGACGATTCTCTCCGACCAATCGGTAGTCTGCAGTTTTTTCACGTCACCTTTTGGTATCGCCTCAGCTCGCTTGGAACCTCGACGGAGGTGATACTAAAAAAAAAAAAAAGTACCCATTAGGTAGCACCAGGTACTTTTTTCTTAATGGAAAAACAAAAAAGGCGAGTAGAGTCTAGGCGAGTCGAGCAGGTACCATGTAATGGAAAAACGCCATAACTGGGCCGAGGAGTGAATTAATACAGTATTTCTAAAAGTTGGTGATTCAGTGTGGCCTTGGAGAATTCTGATTTGGGTACAGCCCTCTGTACAGAGTACAGTGCTCTGCATTATACTAACTAACTGGCATTATACACCTGTTTCTGATGAAGTCCTGCAGTCAAATAGCCCAGTTCTAGAAATACCATCAACTGATAAATGGACTGACATCATCAACAATGTTTCTATGATGGAAAGAATTTTCATGATGGGAAGGTGAATCTTGTATATTATTCCTTTACACTCATCATTTCTTTTATGTTAAAAAGTTGATCCTAGTGCATTATTAAGGTACACCCCAAGGGCTTGGGTCTGTAGAAAGTTTAAACGTTTTGCTTTTTCAGTATCACAATTGTTATATTCATTATTTTTTTTTTTTTTTATTTCTGTTATTTATATTTTTATCCTTTGATGCACATTATTTATAAAAAAAAAATAAATAAATAAAAAAGGCATATACAGTCTAGGCTTCTACATTTGTTTTTCCATGACATTATTTGTACATTGCCTTGGTAAATCCACCCAAAAAAGTAAAATAAAATCATAAAATAAAAGTCTCACCACAGTGATAACCTCGAGGTCTTTCAGGTACGTCCGCTCTGTGGTCAGAATCTCTTTGGCAATGAAGTAGGCCTTGTCGGTGGGATATCGCTGAGGGAGAAGAGGGACAGACGTTTTAAAATTGAGTGTTGGACAACATTATTTTGTTAAGTATTTTTTTTTTAAGTTTCTTTACTGTGGGGAAACTAAAGGCCCTGACACGCCAACCCGACGGCCGACCATTGGCAGAAAAGGCAGTCGGACTGATCAGTCGGCTCCCCGAGGTCCAAAAAGTGCCTCGGAACACACCGAAGCGACGCCGACATGAGCGTACGTTCTTCGCGTGCGCGAGACGTGATACGTCTCCATAACAGCAGGCGGCACTAATCTGTATTGTCGCCCAAAAAAATGAAAACCGGAAAAGCGTCACGTGGGTCTGGCTTCTCCAGCTGACCGATAATGGCGGCTTGTTCGAAATACGATCTCGTATTTTACGAAAATAGTTCACTGAAAGACTGTTTCTGAAAACATTTTAAGCGAGAAACAGGCCATGCGGTTGCTGAATCTGTCTTCATTTCAGATCGACAAAGGACAGTTTAAAAGATTTCGTCAGATTTTGAGAGGCGCCAGTCACTCATCCCGCTCGCCATTTCCGGGTTAGCACTCCACCAATCAGATTGGTCATTGACTGCCCGCCCTCCGAACCAGCAAGTCAGGTCGGCCCAAATGAAGGCCGTCGGCTCCTCCGACGGACGACGGCACGGAACACACCGAACACTCGAGTCACCGACTTCGCCAGACAGTCCGACGCTGATTATCGGGTTGGTGTGTCAGGGCCTTTAGATGTAGTCATATTTTCAAATCTCCAGTTAGCTTTTAGAACGGACTTAATGTAGGGCCCTGTGGAATCTGTCTTATAGCTCTTTAAAATTCTCAATTTTATGATTCCGTCCATGATTTTGTTATCACGGAAACTATTGGGCTCTACAATAAAGCTGCCATCAGTCTACGAGTGGTCCCAGCCGGGCTCTTGTCGAAAAAAGACACTTGCCACCGGGTTAAACAACTTTTCTGGGGGAGACCCTGTACTCTTTTGAAGTGGGTTGTGAGGTTGGGGGGTGGAAGGGTGGCATGTAAGCAGTGTACCTTCCTCCTGCCCTCTTCCTCCTCCTCTAGCTTGGCATTGCTGCCCACCTCGTTTAGGATGGGGCTTTGCAGGGGCGACGGGGCCTGGCCTGGCAGGCTGAGGGTCGACATCTGGAAGGAGGGCGACAGGCAGAGGGCATCTTTGGAGTTCAAGGGTGAGAGCTGAGGGCTGTCCACGACTGAATCTGTGGAAGAGTGGAAACCGCAATTATAAATTGTATAAATTAAGTTAAATCATGCAAGTCAAATAAATAGCATCCTTAAAATTAGATTACAGTGCAAGGGGTTGGGGAAGTGGTGAGAAGAGAATCATGAAGGGAAAGGACTCTATCCCAAACAGGACAAGCATGATCTTTTGAAAAGGGTGGAGTTTAAATCAACAGTCATACTCTCCACAATAAGTGCAACTTAACACAATAGCACATTTGTTACAATGCTATAATATGTTGCATACAGTCAAATATATCTTTACATAAACCAGATTTTCCAGAATTAGGTCATTTCCTCACAGAAAGAAAACACGTGCTGCACATTTTAACAAAAACAAATGGGGTGGTTCATCACACCCATTGAGCACAAATGAAAGGGAAGACGACAGAGTACACCAAAGCAAGTAATGGTTCCCACATCTTTCCCCCTGCCATTGTTTTCAGAGCCCTCTACAAGAAGGACAAATGATGTATTACAAACTTATACAAGCCCGGATCCATTTCAGAGAAGTGGCTCTTCTGCTTTTGTTCTACCTGTGAGCTTCGCTACACAACAAATCAGAAGACAAAACAAGCAGATGAAATGTTAGGCTATCCTCTTGACTGAAACACAGGTCACCACAGCTGTTCTTCCACTTCTATTAGAGAAGAAAAAGGAGTGGGGGAAGGCCAAGGAAAAAGAAAAAAAAAAGAAGAAAAAAAGAAAAAGAAAAGTCCTACTCGACCCGGAAATAATTGCTCGGTCAAAGACTTATCAGGAATGTGGCTTGTCTGGAGGGCAAATAGTTGTTTATAGTTTATCTGAAGTGCCTCACAGGGAATGACATGAGAGGGGAAGAGAGTATACGTATATCCACAGCAGGACGACGAGGGTTTGCTGTGGAATGACTTGGCACAAAGCCTGTACAAACAAGGAGCACACAGACTCAGCTGGAACTAGGTTGAGGAATCTTGTTTACGAGTCCGACCCAACCCCCAACACCATACAAGTTCGTTGCCCTTAAATATAATGGCAATGTGCATTGGCATATAGGCTTCTTTTTCCTAATGTTACAATGAAGAGCACTCCATACCAATAGTATAATTAACTTTTCTACAACGACACTCCACATCCCAAAAAGGGACTGGCTAATGTGAGGAGCAGTCAACAAAGACCATTTGGAGTATGTTGCTTCTGCATGTGAAAGCAGAAGAGTTTTACACACACAATATCTCCAGTCTGGTGTCTGGAATACAACTACCAACCCCTAAAGGGATTCTTTCTTCTCTCACATGTGAACAATACGGATTTGGGTCTGAAGACAGATTATGGGTTAAACTTTACCCGTCGTGATCTGGACTGTCTTTCATTCATCAGTCATTACATGCATGTCTAACACCACTGGGCTTTCTGTTAAAGTAGTTAAAGACATGACATCACCATTGCGTTTTTGATTTCGGTCTGCATCTGAAAAAGAATTTTAAGTCTGACATTCATGGTACCCAAAAGTGATTACTTTATTCTTGAGAGTAAAACATACACACATTAAGTACAGGTTGTTGATAATAAGTCAGTATACATGTTCAGGATTAAGTGATGATGATTACTTGATGCCGTTAGTGCAGTTAGCTTAGCTGGTTATAATCATCAGCCCGACATTAATTCAATCTTTAGTTGAGATGTGGGAGGAATCACATGGCAGAAAAAGAAGCAAGGCAAAAATAAGAAAAAAAAGCCATCAAGACAAACCATTTATCAGATCAACCAACTCGGTCTAATGGGTTACTGATCGCACATGAAACTAAATAATGTTCCACACTCTCCAAGGTGACACACGAACAATTGTTCAAATGGAAACCGTGTTTGTTATTAGGAAGAATAAAAATGACTATTTGCTATCCTTCAAAATGACAATGAGAACTGGTGAGTATTTAACAATGTCCTCTTAATTATTATAAAAGGAAAACTTAATTTACATAGCCCCTTTCCCACATACAGTAGATGTTTACCGGAAACATCCTAATGCTATTATTGGAATTAATGGAACGTACACCTGAGATATGTGTGAAAGCATGTTGCGTGAAAAGTAAGTGCTTTAAAAAAGGCACCGCTGTGCAAGACAAAAAGACTAAAATGTAAAGAAAAAGCAAAAATTACAAAAGCCAAGTGAAGTCTGCCTTCAGACAGATTAAAGTGAGTTCAACTACAAAGCAAATTTGAAAAATTGACAAGTCAAGACTGTTTAGGAGGAAATGTCAACTAGTAATGAACAAATTACTGATTAGTTTGATATCAACACAGTAATAGCTTTTTTGTTCTATGGCACAAATAATAGTAAATTTAAGTTTTTAAGACAGATTTGACAAGACCAGGCACTGCAGATCTCTCTGAGGCCTGGTGGTTGGACAGAAAAAGAAAAAAAAAAAACTATTAAAAAAAAGCTATGTGCATGCTAGTGTTTTAGCAACTAACCACATGACAGCAAACTATCGTTCCTATACCAATAATTAAAAAAACATTTTAAAAAAATCCAGCTATTATAAAAGTACTGAGAAATTCATAGCTAATGTGCAAAAGCCCCCCATTTCCTTCCAACAAACAGAATACCACCTGTTGGTACCCTGAAGATAGCTTCAGCCAAAACATGCTAAGGCCACATGCCAGAAATGAAAAGCAACATCAACCTCTAGGCGTGTCCTGATGCTTCAATAAAAGCCTTATCTGCTATATCCAAAGGGTTTCCTAGAAGTTAATACGTTTGAATTATTAGGAAGTACTACTGTATCAGACACTATTATACATGGTTTACTAACTGTTGCAAGTGTGCTCCAGAAGCACAGTCACTTACGTATATGCAAGATGATACATTCATTCTGTAGAAAGTGGTGGTAACAGTGTACTCAATGGCTCATTAGTACAATGCTTACATTCTTTAACTTTGCTCAGCATGAGGCAAACATGTTAGTTGGTGTCTATTTTGGTGAAATAGTTTTTTTTTTTTTTTTTTTTTAATCCTTCAGACATCATGAACCTACCAAAGGTTTAAATACATGCTGACAACTACTGCAGCCAGCAGATGTCAGTGAGGCACAGAAGTGCAAATGGAAAATTGGCTCCATGGCACGTCTTGTCTTTTACATACATGAGGCTTGTAAAGCCCCTGACACACTAAACCCCATAATCGGCCGTCGGACAGTCTGGCGAGGTCGGTGACTCGAGTCCGTTTGGTGTGTTCCGTGCCGTCGTCCGTCGGAGGGGCCCGTTGGCTTTCATTTTGGCCGACCTGATATGGTCGGTCGGAAGGCGGGCACTGCCGGCAGTCGGACTCAAATGACCAATCTGATTGGTGGAGTGCTAAGCCGGAAATGACGAGCGGAATTAGCGTGACTAACGCCTCTCAAAATCTGACGAATATCTTTTAAACTGACCTTTGTCGATCTGAAACGAAGACAGATTCGGCAACTGCGTGGCCTATTTCTCACTTAAAATGTTTTCAGACACACGTTTCAGTGAACTATTTTAGTAAAATAGGAGATCGTATTCTGAACAAGCCGCCATGACAGTCTGGCTTTGAATTTCCGGAGAAACGAGACCCACGTGACGCGTTTGTCCAATCAGCTGCCGTCGGCAGTCGGCATCGCTTCGGTGTGTTCCGAGGCACTTTTTTTTGGCCAACTCGGGGAGGCAGTTAGTCCAGTTAGCCTTTTCTGCCGAAGGTCGGCCGCCTGGTTGGTGTGTCACCGGCTTAAGGATCACTGAACCTGGGCGACTTTCAGTTTTATTTTAACCCTGAGATAAGAAACAAATCAATGATTACCATCTACTGGAAAACTGTACACTGCACATGTAGTACCATCTAAGAAATGAGATTTAAAACTCAGATGATGATAATTATTACTTGTAATAACAATAGTAGTTAAGTATTTTTTTTTTAGAAAATTAGGATATACATTTTTTTAAGCTTACTTGTTGGTCAAGTTATTGTAAAAAAAATATGGGTAAAAATCATAAAAAACTTACTACTTATTACTTGGTGCAAAACAATATTTTTCTGACATCTTGAGTTAAATGTTAGCCTGGTTGACACCAGACTGGGTAAGGTTCATTCACAGCTCATTTCACGCCGCTCAAATGCCTCTGGGCGCAATTGGATAGTCCTTCAACCAATCAGACCAACGATACGGGTGACGTAGCGGCGCTATCATCGTCGTGTAAAGCCCACCTCAACGGATTGGTGCCTCGATTTGGAAAAATTGGAAATGGGCTTGAATGGGCTCTTGGCCAGACTGACTTGCAGAGCAAATCTCAAATTTGCTGGAAGTTTGTCAGGGTTTTCCCAGGATAGTTAAATGTGCATGTATTCAACAAATGGGAGGCAAATCTAACAATACATTCCTATGACAATGTGGACATTCGTGTTTTAAGACTTAAAACATAAAGCTTCTAAAAAGCACTAAGTGTTTTGCATTTTCTGAAACCCGAGGGATTCACCCAAAATGCATAATCAACATTTGCTCTAAATAGGCTGAATGTTGAGAACAAGACAACTGAAAAAGACTAAGAAAGACTGTCATTCAAGAATCTCATGACATATAAAGGCTAACAAGTTTCATGAGAAGACAGGAGTGATTAAAAAAAGCACCATAAACTGGCCATGGCAGATGGACACCGGGTCAAACCACTGACACAAACTAAAATAAAAGTGCTGCTGTAGAAAACCAACATATGGAAAAGTAGATGTTTACCCGCCACTTATCAGTACAGAGAGCTACAAATTAACGCATATGACATTTAACAAGTGTACACCACAAAGATGTGCATCAACGCTGATGGGAGTGCAGGCTCTGGGAAATTAACTCGGACACTAGCTGTAAATTGATCAGCTTCACAGTTACACATCTTTGCCATCTTACGTACCTAAAAGCTTTCTGAATGTCAAAAGTGTTGTAGAGACTAAGGTTAAAGTGTATTATATTAGAGATTGCTGTTGCTGCTTATCATCATCATTAATTATTAAGTGCTGTAACAATATGTGATTTACATTTTAATATGAGGGGATCCAGATGGGTCTGAGAGCGCCATGGCCTGCAGGTTGTGACACTGTAGGAGGAAACCCTCTATTCCACCGCTCCCCGTCAGCGGATTACTGTAAAACAGGTTCTGCTCAGGGGGAAGGACACTGTCAGAGCCCCAGTCGGAGTCTGAATCTGAGCTGCCGTTCCCAGAGCCCTCAGTGGCCGTGGGTGGGTAGCTGAGCTGCTCAAGCTGCTCTACCAGGTCATTGAACTGCACAGCGGAGCTGCTCTCGGATCGCACCGAGTACGCTGGGAAGTTGACCATTGAGCTGGCCTCTGACTGGATGTCAGAGCCTGGCAGGCGAAGCGAGGAGGAGTCAGTGCCTCCATAACCCGCCGACATGGACTCACCTGCAGAGCTGAGCCCCAGGTTGTCCAGGGAGCTGCACTCGGAGCGGTTATTAACCAAAGAGCTGGTCTCAGAATGACCAACAATGCTATGAGGGAAAGGATTGGTATTCCCATTCAGGTCCTCGATGCCCACACTAAAGATCCCGTTTTTGCTGAGGTCAGATTCATCCACATAACCAAACTGATCTACTTTATCATCAAGCCCAAAAGAGTAGGCCTCGGCACCCCCACCATAAAAGGAAATTTCAGTGGGATCATCATCTATGAACTCCTCTGTGACATGCAGAGGCGAGCTGGACATTGAGAACATGGGATTCTGTTTTGTTCGCAAAAGCTCTACCTCAAAAGCCTCAGGTGTAAGAACCCCCTTTCTCTTCCCTACACCCCCTCCCACAGAACACCCAGTTCCCCTCCTCCCACCATGCCCATTATCCTCATTGCCATTTTTGGAGGGCTGTGATTGGGAAGTGCCACTCTCTACACACACAAACAAGGGGCTGCAGTCTCCTGCTGCCTGATTTCTAGGGGCACCTTGAAAAGTGTAGTGAGATGGGGAAGCAGCCTTGACGGATTCTTCCTTCGGAGGGCTGGGGGGTCTGGTAGCTTGCAGAGGGGACTGAAGCTGCTGTTGCTGCTGCTGAGGAGGTGCAGGAGACCGGCTCAGTGTGGGAAAAGGCTGTGGCTGAGTTTGGAGTTCTGTTCGCGGGGGGACGCTGGAGATGTGCGCTGGGTAGAAGGACACAGTAGCGGAGTAGGGGGAGCCTGGGGCCCTGAGGCTGTCATTGAATGACAAGCTCTGAAACAATGTAGCACAGACAGGACAAGGGGAAAACAGAGTGAGGGAGGAAAAAGAAAGCGGCAAGTAGTGAAGGACAGGATCATTGTATTAGTTTATTCATTATAGTACAAAATGTGGAAAGTTGTAGCGTGTTGGACCCTGTGGCGCCACTGACCTGTTTTGGCACATCGGTGGCTAGGGAGCGAGCAGACATTCGTATTTTACTGTTCCTCCTGAGCAAGAAACAATTTAATGACAGAATTATTATTATGAATGCAGTGTGCAAACATTTCTCAGTCGATACCAAGAAAGAATTACAAGGGAAACAACCTGTCTTTCTGATAAACAGTGACGACACCGTATATACACACACCTCTGGTATGGAGTTCTCTTTGCTCCATTTTCCCGGGCATAGTCCACAAGTTGCTTCTGGGTCCTTCCACTGACAGAAAGAGATCTGAATTAAAACACTGACTACTGACACAACAGAAACATTTTTTTCGTTTCATTGCACAAGAAACCCCAAGATTCCTACAAATAAGCATTGAAGATGACATATGCCTTTGGCGTTATGTCAGTGTGTAATACCTGTATCTGAAGGAAGAGCCTCTGGTGAAGAGGATAGTTTTGGATTTGGGTTGGGGTTGGTCAAACAAACGGAAGAATGAGTGGTATTCCACACAGATCTTCCAAAAGATTTTACATTGGTCTCGACTGGCCATCATAAACTCAAGAGTGTCCTGATGGGGGCCCTAAAAACAAACAAACAGAGAAAGACAATTAACTCACACAGCAAACGGGTCCCCTTTACAGTGGATGTGGATTCTGAGAGAGAGATAAAATAACAGACATTCAGCATTGGCATTTCCTGAATAAAACCATTTATCGCTTCATTATTACGTACATGGACCTCTGGGTGGAGCTTGATCAGGAACCGTTTTCTTTTGAAGCTCAGTTTGCGAATCTTGGACCAATTGAAAGTATTTATTTTTGTGTTGCCCTAGGAGGAAAAAAAAAAAAAAGAATGTTAAAAGAAAGAAATAACCTTTAGCAACATTGTTACGGACTGAGGATCACGTCAAACAAAACACAGCATGCATGGTATGAGAGCAGCGGTCACCTGAAAAACCTGAAGGCCCATATGAGCAACAGCCAGATTAATTTTGGTGCCTTCTCGGTCAGCTGCTGGGTGGAAGCGGACGCCATACATCTCCAGTTTACGGGCAATCTCCAGGATTTGGAAGTCTGATTCAGCTGGAGTCTGGCCCCTGGAGTAGACAATATATAAAACACATCAACACTTGTTCAACAGTATGTCCTCTTTTATGTCAAGCACTTTGAATTGCCTTGTTGCATCCGGTTCGGCGAACCGAAGTGCTGCAAATGCGGAAGTGCCTTAAACCTGCATTCTGTCTGAATTCCAGCAGGGGGCGACACGTGCGGTTGCAAAAGGAGGTCGGTTTCTGTAGAATTCTATGAGAAAGTGACCCACTTCTCACTTGATTTATTACCTCAGTAAACATTTTCATGAGTTTATGGTCTCAATCGCTAGTTTTAAGTCTTCTGCAACACAGAATGATGTTCCTTTTTTTAATTATGGTCTCGTTGATTTTAAAATCTGCGATAAAGCAGGGGATGTTTGAGGGCGTGGCTATGATGTGATTGTCAGTCAAAGTGTGTAACGTAGAGTGTAAGGGCTCCTCCCTCACTCCTCCCTCACGTCTAAAATCGTCACATCCGCAACCAGGATGGCTGCGCCTGTAACGGCAAACTAAGGCGACGGATAGCAGATCTCCACAAACCAATGGGTGACGTCACACGTACGCTGTCCATTAATATACAGTCTATGATCCAAATAGACCAAGATGGCGTTTTACATGGCTCAATCCTTTGGCCTCTTTTATTTAACCTTTATAAGGTTCTATTGGACCAAATTATACTAAACAATTACATTACCCATTCAAAAATCCAGAGAAAAAAGGAAGAAAAGCAAAGGCTCTGCTCATCTCAACCCTTTGAAAACCAAGTATGGTAATGCCTTGGCCCATGGGTAATTTGACCTGAATTTGAACAGCAACATCTCAATAACAAATAAAAACAATTCTTAAGTCACTACACTGGTTTCCAGTGTGTCATAGAATAAAGATTAAAATATTGTTGCATAATATAAAATCCTAAGCTCCCCACTATGAAGGTCGCACTTACATTCGTTCAGAATGTAAGTGCGACCTTCATTTTAATATCATTTAAATATGCTTTAAGATAAACCAACTAGGTTGGTAAAGTCTTCTGCTTCAATCCCCATTTAACATGCTTGATGCAATATGTAACTCACTTTGAATTGACATTGTGCATGTTAACAATTGTATTCCTTAAACCTATACGGTTAATAAATACAGTCGACCAGGCTTTCGAAGCATAACGCATAGTTTGGAGCCTTGTGTCCATCCTGCAATCGGTCTTTTTTAATTACCACATAATATTTAAACAAAGATCGTATCATGACTCATTTGCAGAGTAGTGTGTTCTTAAATCCCTTATAACTTCGAGGATTTGAAAGGCATTATTTAAAACCATGCGATTACAACCAAAACAGCATGTTAGAAAGACATATCCATCAAATCATCACCACATTCTAATTTTGTTCATCCGTTAAGCGTTGAAATCTCCTTAGGGCCCTCCTGCCCCACTGGCCTTATGGCTAATAGACCGGCCAGAGCAGGGGATTAGGCCAGGGAACTCGCCGCTTGTGCTTCCACACTGGCAACCAACGGAAGAGATTAGCAAAGGTCTTTAGAGACACTTGGTTGAAAAGAGCCCCTATTGGTCAATGGATAGTACTGAGCTAACAAGGAGGCTGGTGGAGGGGAAAGTACAGTGAGTAGTTTTGCGAGACTCTGGACTGTGAAATGGGCCAAACCCTGTCATCATGGTTGTTTAGCAAGAACATAGTTGTCTCAGTTCATCATAGGTAACACTAAACATTTGTGTTTAAAGCCACATAAAAAAAAGGGACAGACAATGTGCCACTGTTTATATATATATATATATATATATATATATATATATATATATATATATATATATATATATATATATATATAGAGTAATTAATGTGATACAGTGTGGGATAAAAAAAAAAAAAAAAAAAAATGGAGATGGTCCAAATGGTTGGAAGCAGCAATGTCTAGTGAAGACTCAAAATGTGTAGTTTGTTCAACATTTAGCAGATAACGTTCAGGAAATAGTGGCATCAATTTGTAGTACACCCCAAACGTTCAGCTTGTGTTCTGGTGTGCTGTGAGGTTATCGTTTGTGACTAACCCATAATATTATGACCCTGCGAAGTCAAACCGTAACAGTCCAGAGGCCTGTACTACAAGGCAAGATTTGGCGTCAACGAGGCAACTTCGGATTCAACCCAGGGTTTCGTGCATCACGACGGTGGATCACTTGTCACCGGGTTAAATCGCCGTGGTAACTTATGCTGAACGCCTAACCTGGTCGGGAGCAGGTTATGTTGGAGATTAGAGCTCAACCGGTGTTAAAGCACCGCCTACTGACCAATCAATACTCGATTGACAACGGCGTCACCGTTCTTAGAAGATCAGGCGGAGCTCGGTCCGCGGAGAGAGAGAGGTGCGCTCATAAAAGTCAAAACATTTAGAGACCGACAACCCCGTTAACATTCCCCGATGGGTATTTTTTATGAAAGATATCGATTTTCAGCGGAGGGAATTACGTATAGGCAATTTGTCAGCTTGTTGAGCCGTGTGTTGCCAATGCGCGGTAACATCGGTTTGAATGATGTTTTATATATTTTTTTTATTTGCTCTCACGATCACTTCCCACTTCCAGGGTTGCAACTGAAATAACAGGATAAAGCAATGACAGTTTATGGAACGCACAAGTGTAATTATGGTCAGATCTTGGTCCTGACTGATGGGGACGTGATATTGATAAGCGTTGTGATTTACGCTTTTACAGCGGCGGCAATTTTTTTTGCCAGTGTTCATTCCTGTTTTAGGAAGCAGCGACTGTATTGCGTTTTGCCTGTAAAACCGTGTCTGTGTTCTTCATATTTATGTAGAATTATAGTTTGTTCTTCTTATATAAAATATGTGGCTCTGGTAGATGTTTGCGCTTGGTCGTGCTGTGCAAACGCCGCCTCTTTTATGTGAACGCGCGCGTCACTGGATTGGGAAACCCTGAGCTGGGAAACCCTGGGTTGATTGAACTAGTTGTTAACCACTGTCGTGACAGCTTATGCGGGGCCGCGGTTGTTAGGTTAGGGGAAGCCGGGTAACTGAAATTAATCCGGGGCATGTTGATCTTGCTTCGTGGTACAGGCCTATGATCCTGAACTGAGCTGCGTCCACGTCACAGTAAACATGTGGCCAGGAGTCGAAAGTAACAAATCACATTCTCTTGTTACGCTAAAGAAGTTGTCTTAAGTGTACCTGTACTTTAAAAAGAAACCAATTAATTATAGTACCTGGTACTATACTTTTGTATTTTAAGTTTGGACTTGATCGTCAAGACTTCATCTCATCTGTTAGAGTGTTATAAAAAACATGAAGAAATATGATGAACTGTGCAGAGTAGAAATGCCCAGTCTGTGACAGAACAATCTACTGGCAGCCTGGCACTCAGCGGGTCCATTTTGTGGTAGCAATGTAAAAAACGGCAGCAATAAATGTGTACTTAGTGGCATTAACAGCAACTGGAAGAGGTGTTCACTTTGTTACTGAGGTTAGGGAACGACTGATACCTCCTTGTTTAACAAACTTTTACTTTACGTAAACATAACATTGTTAAGAATGTCTTAGATTCAAATATTAAGAGTGTAACGGAAAAAATGATGCAGCCACAACCAAACTGGCGTGAGCAGGTAATGGAAAGGTGGATCGATAAGGCAATGCAGAAATACAAACATAACATCACACAGCTTTAGCTGCTAAACAACTTACAGGTGCCTGCTGTGGAGCTCCATGATCCTCTCTTGCACTCTCTCTTGGTAAGGCAACAGCTTGGTCATCCTCAGGAAGTCCCTGTCTGCTACGTCATCATAGTCGCCAATCTCCGCTGTGGTTTAAAGAATTGCAAAACATTGTTTTTTTTAATGTGTACATCATGGTAAACATCTATTAAGCAAGGTCCATTGGCTTTATTTTGAGTGTGCACATTAGTTTTGGCAGGGTTTTATATCAACGCCAATGATTAAATCGCTGCAGTGGGTAGAAAGTAAAAAACACCAGAAATTGAAGTAGAGTGAGATCTCTTCCTGCAGCTTCCCCTCTATTTTAGGACTACAAGACTTACACGTTGCTCTTCGTTCAATTTCTAAAAACGGTTGTAATGAGGTGTTGATTCAACTGTATGGCCATTTTGGAGGCTGCAGTATTGTGTTATACTGACAGATGTTTCAATTATTTTGTCAACCCCATTTACAGTATATCAGTGAGGGTAGACTAAATAACAGAAACAACTACATCCTCTAAATCAAAGAAACAAACAAATTAATAAAACGTTGATTACAGGACAACCAAATACTGAAGTACAAAATACCAGCTTGAACATACACTGGACGAGGTGAGAGGCCAGCAGGGCTCCAGTATTTTCTGTGCAGATCAACCTGCTCTCCATCAGATCTCGTTTCATCTGCAGCGAGAATAAGTACCTATATAAAAAAAAAAAAAAAAAAGCATGTCCATCTGTTTGTGTTCATGAGAAGTAACTAAAGGTCATGCAGGCCTTCACAAAATAATTCCTCAAGTCATAAATGTCATGTTGTATTTCTTAAATTAAAATAAATACATTGATTATTTCTTACTGAGTGCAGCAAAGCATTCAAAGAATTTCACAAACATTATTGGGAGAACAAATATAATGCCCTGAAAGCCATAATCGTGAGGTTCTGGAAAACCAAAAAGAAATCTGTGTATTTTCTAAAGCCGCTCTACACAGGCATGAGATAAACGTAATATCCAGTAGGAAATTACAGTCACTGACCTTGTGTACTCCTCCTGCAGCTGACCGGGGTCTGGAGGAAAGAATTTCACTGACAGTCTAAAAAGCGTATTTGCCGGTCCTGAAAAACATGAAACCAGATCATCAGCACACAAGCACATTTTCATTAGGTGGAATTTGAGCTAATATTTCAGCTCACTTACTTCGAGCTTGTCTCATAACGGGTTTTGTGGGTTCAAGCCAAACCTGAAGAAAAAAAAGAAAAATAGTTATACAATATTATGAGAACTTTTTACAAAATGTGACAGATGTTCACAGCTCTACTACAAACGACTCCATTACTACAAAAGTGATTGTATGTTATATCAGATTCTAGATGGTACTGTAGTAGAGTGATGTGGCAATGTTGTGGGCAAAAACTGGCTTCACTGCCTCACTGTAGGAGCCTGCTTGCCCGGTTACATCTGGGCCTGATTGAGGGAGGAATGTGCTCGATGCAGACAGATATATTGAGCAATTGGTATCAGCTGATATTTGCCTGAATATTTCACTCAGTTTATAGTTACAAATGTGTTGATGGTCAATGTTACAAACGGTTCAGTTTATATTTTTTTGGAGTAACTCTACTCTTGTATGTGGCAAAGGCACCGCTGAAGAAAAACAGAGCTGCCAAAGTTAAATGTATTTGAACTTTGATTGTCATTTACCTTTTTGGTTAGAGGCATTTAGTTCTGTATAGTTGTAGTTGCTGCCGAACTTTAAACATAGTGCCCGGCTCTTGTCGTATAAAAGCGCCTTTGAAAACAACACTGCAGAGCAATAAATGTATTGTACATACGCAGTATGGCTTTTCAATGCTCTTGCAGTTGAATGTATGAGCTAAAAAGCCAGTGGGTCAACACCGGCTCCATTCTCTTTGAAGAAGATAAACAGTGTGTTCAATATCTCTTCTCTGTTGCTTTACAAAAAGCCTGTAGGTGGTCTGGAATTCCACTTATGTTTCTGGAAGAATAAAACATTGGAAAGTCTGACGTGTGTACGGGCACTTGTGCCAGAGGAGTTAAAAATATTCTTAGATTATATGCTGCTCAAGTCCAGTAAAAACAATACTACATCACTGTTTACACTGCTGTAGAAAGCTAAAGAAGAGTACTGACCGTCTCAGGGCAAACGATTTCTAAATTAGTCATTTCTCAGCCAGTCACGTTGTCAACAAGCTGTGACCTTTGAGCATTAAAACGCTGGCTGCCTTTGCCGGTCAGTTAATAACTGTGCAATCAACTTGCATGTCTGTTCCTGGATATTCAATGTGTCGGTCTCAAACAGGAAACAGAAGACACAGTCGCTGGTGTACGTACCCAGTTCAGCTGCATGTTCTGAAACTCGATGCCAAAGTAATCACTCTCTATGAGGTTGCCTCTCCGGAAAACCTCAGAGAGGAGGACCTGTCCAATAGCTTTTGGCTGAAAGAAAAAAAAAACAGAAAACAAAGTATCGTTTTCATCACTATGCCAATACAAAGACCCTAAAAGCCCACTGATGATATGATACATCTTACAATCTCAATAAACAGAGAAATTGCATTGCTTTGACTAAAAAAAAAAAAAAACCCAACAAGTTTGAACAATATAGCTTAGCAACATCATAGTTGATTAACCAACATCACTATGAAAAACACATCTTTGCTTGGGCTGAGGTGAGGATAGCCATGCTTGTGTGAGCACAGAATAAACGCTCTGTCTGTCTGTGTGGTGTAGAAAATATTTGGCATCTGTAAATGATCCACTTCCTGTTGTTTTATCGTTGCCTATGTTCCGTCTGTCAATTCAAATGGCCTCCTTGACCTGGATGAGTAAGTAAACTGCAAAAATGGTGTCCTACTGTACATTTAAAAAGTTACCTGGCCCTGAACAGAGTGCAGCAAAATCACAAGCAGGAAATCTGCAGAAGTTTACCTTCTCAAGGCTCCAGGGTTTGTTTTCACTAAATGAAGAACTAATTACTATGTACTAAGCACACACTGCACTTGAGGTTTGGGAGCCTAGCCTGTGACTTTTGGAGAAAATTATAGCCTGAAACATCTGGTTGTAATGTAACATAGTATTTTTAAAAGCCTTATAAAAAGAACTGCTTTGCATTGGCTAAAGTAAAACATTACAACTCAAAGAGCAGCGGGGGATTTACTGTAGTTAGCCTTTTCATTACTTTGATACAATCATGTGTTCTGCATTCACACACACAATCTATAAATTGCAGGTGAAACCTCCTGACACAACATCCATAAATGTAGGAATCCACTGTAAAAGGCCCGTTTTCCATGCATTTACAGTGTCTGATTACAGCTGATCTCAACCAGAGAGCAAAAAGTGGTGTGTTAAAATACTTTGTCTGGGTTGTCTTTGAGCGCAGGCCAAAGAACATACCTAAGTATTCAAAATGTAACAGCGGCCAAATGTAAAGAACATTTTGAGGGATTCTGTCTCAGTTTGACTGGTTCAGTGGGGTCCAGAGTCAATGCAAATTCAACAAAGACTAGAGTCGATGCAAATCACATAATGAGCTCAAAGCACACGGAATCAATGTCTGAAGTAGTCTGGCTATCACCAGACCAGTTCAGTCTGGGGAGTCTGCTCTGTATTTTCTACTGCACAAGAGGCGTGATCAACGGGCATAGTTCAAATGATTCTTTCCTCAATGTAGTAGTCGTGAGCAAAACTACTCTGACTGGTGTGGTGTCAGAAGCCCCTCCTTTGGGTTACTCATTAACCCTCTGCAGGAATGTACAGTAACCGCGTTCACAGCACTATAGTCTGGAGGGAGAGTAAAATCCTCCGCTAATACATTCAGCTGTATCTTCCACAATCTGAGAGGGGTGACATTTTCACAGAGATTGCTGCCAGACAGCTGGCAAAAAAGGACAAGGTACACTACTGTAAATCCCCCTCATATCCTCTCGCATGAATGTACAAAAAGTAAGCAGTGTAGTGGCTGCAGACATACACTGAATCTCCCTGATTTCATATCCTGAATAGTTTCTACATGGAATTTTATCACAATCGTTACAAAAATCGCAATCTCGATTCACCCCTGTTCGCAATTTAAGTGTTAAATGACTGATTGTTTTATTGATTTCTCTCCTTCAATTAATTTATTGAAAGCCTTTGACATTGACATTAACATGTTTTAATTACGTGAAGACATGTTCAAGGAGTTCAGCCTGTATCAGGGCTATATTTAGTTCAATGTGTTATATGTCACTATTTTTGGTAGCCTACTGTACTTAAATGGCCAGTATGTACTTTATTTTCTTTATTCATTGGAGCCTCTATGTTTACAGGCTTGTGGTGATGTGCAATGTGCTATAGGTGCCAAAACAAAAGAGTGAGAAAAAAAAAAAATTGTGGCAGAGAATCGTGTCAGAGAATCAATTCTAAGCTAAAAAGTAATAATAAAAAAAATTGCGATTCATATTTTCCCCAGAATTGTGCAGGTCTACAATGCAGACCTGTGCAGACAATTTCCCATTCAAAACAACTTCCTCTTACCGCTGACCACATTGGCTTATCTGTGTGTGTGTGCAATCAGTTACTGTGTACACAGTTATTATACCACCCTTTAAATATGCTTGGCATTTCTGCATTCAAGAGCAGTAACAAAAAGGAGAAATAATGCCATGTGACAAAGGCAATGAGCCAAACCTGAATTTGATCGAATTGATTGAACAGAATGACAGCACAAGTTAACATCATATAGTGTCAAATGTCTTCGACCTGTGGAGCCAGTGAGCTGCTGGCCTGGCAGAGAAGCATATCCAGAGAGGTCAAGAGATACGAAGACATGAATGCTGTGACATGCAAGTAAATATTATCTGGGATATTTGTTCATGTCATCTTTTTTTAACTGTCCATTAACTAAATGACAGGAACTTTGATAATTGTATACTGAAACATTTGGGTTTGGACAGGTTGGTCAGACACCACAAGAATCATAAAAAGGTGGTGCTTTGGGAAATTGTGAAGAGCAATTTCATAATTCTGATGTTTTATAGACTATAAGATGAATACATTTTAAAAGATTAATACATCTAAAAAAAAAAAAATTGACAGCTCAAATGATAATGGAAAATAATTGTTTGTAGCAGCCCCTCAAGGTGCATTAGAGAAAAGTAAAATGTGAATCCCTCTAGTTTAGTTTTATCACAATTAACATTACCAAATGATAATTTCTCAATTTTTGAGGGGTGTACATGTTTTCTGAAAGTCATCCCCACAAATAATTTTTTCCCACTATGTAACTTTTTAAAATCAGTGAGATCATTTGCAGTTTGTTCACACCAAACTTGTGGCATGGACCACAGTCTCATCGCTGAGCTCTAACATTACGGCGGGTCACCCAATCAAGCTCAGAAAGCAGCAGGGATTATAACTAACAGATGTTTCTCTGGGAGACAAATCTTCCCCTGTGTTTGTGGGGGGGCGACACACAAATGCAGGGGTTTTAAAAGCAGCTAGCTACGGGGGGAGGACTGCCCTTCTCATGCAAAGAGAGCGAAGAAGCAAACACACAAAAACGCAGGCAACCCAAAAAATATCATCCAGCCTAATTTAAATCAACGGCTTGGGTGTATCTCGCATGACAGGTTAAGCATGGTTCACCAAACAGCAGTTGATACTCTCCAGCTCTAGTAGAACCTCCTACTGACAGCAGGGGTGTGTTTGGGCTTGTATTTGGCACAGTGGGATGCACACTGTTAAGGCCTTGCCACTAGGAGATTTCCTGCTGACATACACTTTAAAGCTCTGCACACCACTGGCCACTTTTACAAGTCTGTGGGGAGACATTTCAAAAGATCAACAGCTTCTTTGATGCTTTTTGTAACTTATTGGCAACATTTTCAATCTTTAGTGCCGAGTTCCGCTCAGGTCACCTGTGTAACCCAGATACCTTCCAAAAGTAATCTTGGCCTCCAAAGTACAGAAAAAGAAATAGGTGGGACCTGCTCGAGTGGCGGCCAATTACTCCCAGCAGCAAAATAACATATCAGAACTGTAACAGGAGATCAGTAATGTGCAGAGCACATGAAACAAGTCCTTCTATGCACAGCTATTAGATTGTTTGGCTACTTCAGTACACAGTGGGATAGTGTGAGTGCTTTGAAGAGATGAGAGTTGAGTGCTCAACTGTAGTGGTTGTAATGAAGGGTAAGAGTACTCCTTTTTTGAGCATGCACATGAAACGGATGCCCAATTCCACTCCCTCTGTTACAGACATAATTATACTTTGAACATCCCCAACTATACTAGACTTACATTACTATATCTCAAACTATTGCAGGATGCTCAAAACATTTATAAAAAGACTATGAAACACCAGTAGCTTTTTTCTTCCACATCTTACCAAACAAGTAACACAAGTGTGATCATTCACAACTGACAAAATCAAACAGTCTGCTACAGGCCAGTGGTTGAAATTCCAAACTTTCGGCAGGGCTTCACTTCTGTGTGTGTCCCCTCCCCCACCACCCCGACTCAAACGTTGTACTGGCCATGACTGCTCCCTCTAAACTGTTCTTTTAACACCAGAGGCTGCCCCTCTGTCTCCCCCCAAACCCACTTGGTTGTCAACCTTGCTATTTATGTGCTTGTTTGCTAACACTAAAGCGAAGTCTGCCCGGATCCCCTCCCACCAATGCCCCGACTGTAGTGCATTTTCACACAACTAGGTTCTACATCCCACCCTCAGCCTTTTTTTTTGCGAGTTTTGAGCTGGAAGTTAAGGCCAGCAAAGGGGCTGGCTGTGCTGGACAAAAGAAGCCTGTGTTTCCCTGCCCTGCCGGCCCTGCCTCCCTGTCCAGAAACCACAAGGCTGAGCTTTCTCCTGCGCTGGCTGCGGGAGGGGCCTGTGGACATGAGCCATGCGAGCAAATGTCTGCTGCTGATGATGACCATGCTAGGTACCTGCAGCAGATGAAGGCCACAGATCAAAGCACACAAGCTCTGATCTGATTTGTCTGTTGACATTAGATGACCCTAAATAAATACATGTATTCAAATTACACCATATGTCCACGGTTCTCCATGAGATTATATCTGTAATGCATTAGGTTCAAACGGTATAAAAGCAAGACAAAGCCAGGACCAAGTGTGCCCTACTTGTGTGTAAGAGAGCAACATTTTTTTGACGCGTGTGTATTTGTGTACAGTAAACAGTGAGAGCGGCAGGTAATGGCAGACTTCACACAAATGTATAAGGCAGCTGAACAATCAAAATGCCACAATGAGGGGAGCCAGTTGCTTGAAGGCCACAACCATTTCAAACATTCAACACTGCAATTTTCTATCTATTTTTGCCTACAGTTTGCATTAGAAAAAACTACAATTACAAAATTAGGAGAAGTTATGCTGCCTCATTCATGTTCTTCCTTTAAAATGGATTGTGGTCACATAGACATACAACTGATGATGATATAGCACACTGGCAGTTATTTTTAGGTCAAGATTAAACACAAGTCATGTAGTGGAAGTATAGCTCCTCTGCAGCCACTCTGTGCATAGACATACAGTACATACTATTCTCCCACCAGTCCACTACTCTTCAGTATGAATGAACAGCAATATTAAGAAATGTTGGCCAGTGGTGAATAACCGAGCCTCTCAGAGGCCATCTTGTTCTTGGCAAACTGCAGTCTGCTTGACAACAGGATTGCCGTCATTCCCCTTTAGCAGCCATGTATTTCTGTCTGCCACCTCCTATGAACACCATGTCCACAACTTATTTTGAACTCTCCAGACCAAGTTCAGTTGTCTCTTAATATGTAAGGCTGAATATCTTAAAGCTTCCAAAAAAAAAAAAAAAAAATTTGAACTGAGGGACCCACTTCCATACAAAGAAAACGGGTGTCTGTCACATTCTATTAGCTTAAGACTTTGAGATAACATATGGTGCATAAGATTTTGAAATGTCTGTCTCAGCAGTGCCCCCCAACTACATCTGCCAGAACAGTTACTGTTGTGGCTACACAAGGATTTAGGACAGAGTATTTAGACAAGTTAAATACACTAACATATTCTGAGCTATATTACAGTGCAAATTAAAACTCCTCCCATCAATCATTGACTTGAGTGTTCATTCATTCATTCATTCATTGCGGAGACTCCACTTTGATATTTCTCCCCCACAGAGAAGACAGGAAACTTGCTCTGATATTGGGGCTTCCTTATTGCTTCCTATTTGCCTTCTGAATGACTCCA